>NW_018241186.1:15293-16366 GCF_001263595.1 Phalaenopsis equestris
AAAAATCCACCAAATTGATTAACCAATTGACCTCAAAATGACTTTCACCCTTCATGAAAATTGTTCCTCATGATCTCCTACACCAAATGCCATATTTAATTGGGCAAATTGGCATGCTTAACTTAGCCCAAACATAAGATTTGGTCATGAACACCATTTTGGACTTATGACCAAATTAGATAATGCGCATGCCGACGCTGTAGCAAAACTTGCTAAAGAATTGGCATGTCCCCCGAAGGATTCCATAAAAATCACGGTACAGGGCAGACAAGTTCTATCCAAGATTGACATGGAAGCCCTACATAAACTCGGAAAAGAAGAAGACACAATAAATGCGATTGTAAATATCAATGAAGACTGGCTGTAGCCATTGATGGAATATTTGCATACTGGAAAGTTGCCAGAGGATAAGTCCGAGGCAAACAAGATTACAATGAGAGCTTTGTCATACACTCTCATAAATGATGTTCTCTATAGGAGATCATTTGATCAAATGTGGCTACGGTGTTTGAGCAGAGCCGAGGCACAGGATATTGTCAAAGAAATACATGAGCGGATTGTGTGGTGCTCACCAGTTGGGACCAAAGATGAAAATGAAAATCAAAAGATTCGGATATTATTGTCCAACAATAATGTCTGATTGCATGGATACATCAAAAAAATGTGACTAGTGCCAGATACATGGAGTGGTTTTACACCAACCACCAAATGTGCTACACCCAACTATTGCTTCGTGGCCATTCGAGTGTTGGGGTACGGACATAGTGGGTCCGATAGATCCTCCATTCTCCAAAGGACATAGATTCATACTTGCAGCGATAGACTACTTCTCTAAATGGGCAGAGTCAGTTCCACTACGAGATCTTACAGCTCAGCATGTCCTACAGTTCTTCAAAGACCAAGTCGTTTACCGTTTTGGTGTACCGCGAAGAATTATCTCTGATAACAGGACAGCTTTCAAGAGCACAAAAATCAACAACTTCATCAGAAAACACGGGATAGACTGGAGATACTCCACAATTTATTATCCCAAAGTAAATGCGTTAGCTGAAGCCTTCAACAAAACACTTGTA
>NW_018241186.1:26055-26344 GCF_001263595.1 Phalaenopsis equestris
TAGTGTTTCCTCCTTTGGACTCCAAAACAAAATGTTCCAAAATTTGAACCAATCCCCCTTCACACTTCTTAGTCCAATATCTTTGAGATGTCCTTATCATTTGAACTCCTTCACACTTCTTAGTCCAATAATTTTTCTTGATTTTTATCAAGAGTATTCTTAGGTAACTTCACTTATCTAAGATGTAATTAACTATAGGGACTTGCCCTTATAGGAAGCTTTTCCCGAACCCAGCATAATATAAACCCTATTTAATTCCTTATATTAAATAGGGGAATTTGTCGGCCAA
>NW_018241186.1:26471-39766 GCF_001263595.1 Phalaenopsis equestris
CGCTCTTTCATTTAAACTATGAAAATTATGGGGTCAGTTTGACTTCAACTTTTTCAAAACTAAAATTTTTTAAAAAAACGTCCTTCCGAAGCGGGCAACGGGATTTCAATTCCGATGACCGACAACTTCTTAACGGGCAAACCCCACACCAAAAATAGTGCCGACAATGAGATCCCCTACTTCTTTTTCTTTTGGATTCTATAATAGATATTCTATATTTGAGTCATTCCCCTTTCATACCTCTTTGTTTGATCTCGTTGAAAGTCCTATCCTTTTGAACTCATTGAAGATAATATTCCTGATTTTTATCATGAGTTTTTTTAGGTGACTTTGGCTATCTAATATGTAATGAACTATTAGGGCTTTCCCTTATAGAAAACTTTTTCAAAACCAGCTTAATATAAACCCTGTTTAATTCTTCATATTAAATAGAGGAACTTGTCGGCTTATAAAAAAAATGGTTTTTGCAGACCAAATGAATATCATATATTTCTTAGTTTATTTGATCGAGTCTCACCCTCATTTCCTGTGTTTATCTTTTGGGATAGATACATGACTTGAGGTATAGTGCTATTTCATTTAAACTATGAAGGATATGGGACTAGTTTGATTTTATATTTTCTAAACTTATATTTATATGTAAATTTTATGCCTTTCCGAAATGTGCGACAAGATTTTAATTCCGCGGTCGACAGTTTCCAACGAGCAACTCCACAATCAAAATAGTACCGACCATTGGCCCGACAAAATTAAACAAAGCTCTTTGTGGGAGGCAACCCATTTATATCGTTGTTTAGCTTATTTTTTAGTTTGTTTTGTTTAAGTTTTTCATGTATATTTATGTTTATATCTTTATGTAGTCCTTATATTTGAGAAAATATTTAGAAACATCTTTATTTGTCTAAATTTTATGAAAAAATTGAGAATTTATTGGATTTATTTAGTGAAAATTCTAGAACTCAAGCATGATGCGCCAGATTGGCACATGATGCGTCACATTCCAGAGAGCTGGCACATGAAGTGCCGGGGATGCGAAAATATTTAAAATGTGTCAAATGGTGGTTTTTGGCAGTTTTTTTCATATAACTCCTAAAAACTATCTCAAAACAATATTTTAGGGGAAAAAACGAGGGAAGAGTCACCATTTTTCAATTCCTATGGCTTCCCACTATAGAAACTCCGCTAGATTTGGATATTTCAATCAGAGAAATTTTCTTAGTTTCGATGCACAGAAATTACATGATAGAGTTCTAATGATGAAGAGGTTTATCAAAGAAAGGGGATTTGTGAATCGAAGATTGAACAAGCCGAATACTCAAGTAGAAGAGACTATTATGCAGAGGCTTTGGGAAGTGCTTTGCTACACTACTGCCATTACTGTTATTCCCATAGTAAAAGAATTTTACTCAAATCTTTATCGGATCAACCAAGGAAAGATTTCCATGCGAGGAAGATTTGTGCAATTCACTTCTTCAAGAATAAATGAGATGTTTAGAATTTAAAATGTGTCTATCTGCCATTATGCAAACTTTACCTCTACAAGAGAGAATATGAATGAACTCTACCGCTACGTTATTGACGAAGATGCTAATTGGGAGTCTAGAGATGATGGAAATGTTAGTTTTCCTTTATCATTTTTAAATCCAGTTTCAAAAGCCTGACACTTACTTTATGCATCGAAGTTACTGCATACAATGAAAATTAGTAAGGTCATACACTGAAAATATATGCATTTTTAGATTCATATTTTATACTCATTTTTGGTGATATTGAACTTTAATGGAAGGTATTTTGATGTTTTCTTGCAGGTTGTTGATTTTTTAGGCTTAAAGCAAAAAGAAAGAAAAAACGATAAAATTTAGAGTCAAAATTAAGTTTTTGAAGAAATTCTCAGCGCCGTCATCTTCAAGGCGCCGGCATCTTCAAGGTCAGTGCCGACGGCGCAGAACAATTTAACGCTGGAGATTTTTACTCAGCGCCGATGGCGCCAGACCAGACCCGACAGTGCCAAATGTGGTGCAGACGCTGTTTCTAGAAAGTTTGATGTATTTGGACAACTTTTTAAAGAGTTTTTGGAGGCACCTCTTGGAGAACCGAACTTGGGCTCTATTTTAGAGCCGAATTTCATCACAAAATTTGCTCCTCTACATTTTTTGCTCCTCTACGTTCACTTTTTGCTCCATATCATTCCATTACACTACCATATTGGAGTCAATTAGTGATTTTGCTTTCATAGTTTAGAGTTTTTGTGGTGAGATTTAGTGTGAAAGTTTCCGTAAAAGTGTCGGAGAAGGAGAAAAATGAGTGAATTCTTCTTCCCGCATTTCTAAGGAAAGGCTACAAAGGATTTGCTTTGAGAAAGAGTTCCAGATAAGTTTTTTTGTTTATATAGTGTTGTATGAACTTTATTTTATATATGAAATCTGTGTTCTGTCATATCTTTCTCATGAAGTCTGAGTAGTTCCCTCTATCTTTCCCCCTACTCTGAGATATGGTGAAATGAAGAGATAAAATGAATGTGGTTGAGCCATGAGAATGTTAAAGTAGTTGTGATGATCTTTTCACTCGAACTTTTGTTGCTTTTCTGTCTGACCAATTGATTTGTTAAAATATGTTGTGAAACATATGATCTAGGAATGAAGTATGAGTTCTACAATAGAGTGAGGATCACATTTGATTTCATGAAGGAGAAATTCGTTCATGAAATTAAGTGCAAATAAATAGGGAAATATTCTGTTTTGGGTGTAAAATTGGAGAATCCTTAGGGTGACAGACTAAAATCCCCAATTTGGTCTTAGTGTTTAAAAACTAAAGTGAGAGTTAGCTTTCATTAGGGACTAAACCTAAGATTAGCCAAGGATTTTCTATGCATTGTATTAGGGTAGAGAATTAAAATTGCTCCTATTTGGCACAATCCATATGAAAAACATTTTTCTCATCTCATTTCACCATAATTTCATTGTAGTGGGAATGATGGTTTTTAACATAAGAAATCTTCATTACATATTACCTAAACATAGTTCTGAAATTAGTATTTAATATTTAAAAGTTACATTTTCATTTTTGCTAATAGTTAAGTAATTTAATAGTTAAGTAATTTAGTTTGGTAAAAATCTCAACATTCAAAATTAGTGGCAGTGATTTTGTTTGATTTTCTATAAATTTCCTATTAAAATTTATCATTGCTAACTTACACTTTCTCCGTAGGATTTATTTTTGGGGCTTAAATAGAAAGTCCGTTATTACTTGATTACGATATGTATACTTGTGTAGAATCCCATTATTCATTGCTTATAATATATATATATATATATATATATATATACACTGCCCCTCCCAACGTATACTTGCGTAAAATCCTATTATTAATTGCCTAAAATTATATATACTTTACACAACTTACTTTTCATATAAGGATCAAGTTTTTGGCGTTTTAGTGGTGTCAACTTCTTAAATTCTTACATATAAAAATTTGAGATCAAGTTTTTAGGTGCCGTTGCTGAGGAAGGTAACGATTAAATTTAATTAAATTAAATAATTTTGATAAATTAAGAAATTTAGATAATATATATATAAATTTATAAAAATATAAAAATATAATATAAAAAAATATATAAAAAAAAGAAGAGAGAAGTTTATTTAAGAGTTTATTTCTTCTAAATAACTTTCACCATGCTTGCTTTATTTTTTTATGCGAAATATTGGATCTAGAGGTTTAGTACCTTACGATTCAGAATTAGAATGTACTATTAGAAGAATTCAAAAACAACAAAAAGAAACTAAAAATTTGAAAGAAATGGCGAATAATATAGAAAATCCAAAAAATGAAAATCGACAAAGACCTTTAAAAGATTATGCAAATCCGACCGCAGATGAACTTCATTTATCTATTTAAAATTCTGATGTTGCTGCTAATTTATTTGTGCTTAAACCTTCTATTATCCAAATGGTACAAAATAATCAGTTTGGAGGATCACTTACTGAAGATCCTATCTTACATCTTGCTAGTTTTCTTAAAATTGGTGCTACATTTAAATATGATGGGGTGTCTAATGATGTTATTAGGTTTAGATTTTTTCCTTTTTCATTAAGGGATAAAGCCAAGGCTTGGTTAAATTCATTAGCACCCAGATCTATTAGAACTTGGGGAGAACTATCACACAAATTCTTGGCTAAATATTTTCTACCCTCGAAAACCACTAAGCTTAGAAATGATATTACATCTTTTTGTAAGTTTGAAGGAGAATCAATATATGAAGCCTGAGAAAGATTTATGGATCTTCTAAGAAAATTTCCACACCATGCTTTGCCAGATTGGTTAATATATCAAACCTTTTACAATGGATTGGTAGGATCATTAAGATCTATTACAAATGCTGCTACGGGTGGATCATTAATGTGAAAACCTTTTGATGAAGCATATTCTTTAATTGAAGAAATGACTACTAACAACTTTTAATGGCCCTTTGAATGGGTAAATCCTAAGAGGTAGCCAGCATTCATGATTCTGATGCAATGTCTATTTTGACACCTCAAATTACTGCTATTTGTAAAAAGATTGATCAAATAGGAGTGAACTATTCTCAAATACCCCCAGTAATACGGAAAACTTCACTAGGACAGATTATTGATACTCAACAATCTTATGAAACTTTAAAAGCTATAAATAAATGAAATAACAATCCCTATTCTAATTATTTTAACCCCTTATGGAAAAATCACCCTAAATTTAGTTGGAATAATTATAATAATTCAGTGAATCCATCTGGAAATCTGAACAATCAAGAAAATCCTAATTTTTGACCTTATTATCCTCTAGGATTTAACTCCAATCCTAACCCACTAGTTAAGGAAAACAAGTTGACAATGAAAGAAGTGATGTTTAATATGGGAAATCAAATACAAATTCAAGGGGATGCTATTAGAAATATTGAAAATCAATTATGACATATTGTTACTGTACTTAGTAACAGATCTTCTGGAATTCTTCCGAGTACTATGAAAGTTAATCCAAAAGCTCAAAATAAAGAGCAAATTAAAGCTATTCACTTATGAAGTGGCAAAGAAATTAAAACAAGGATCCAAAGAGAAACTGAAGTTGATGAAGAGAAGGAAGAAATAAAAAATGATCAACAGGAAAATGAACAAACACAAATTCCTGTAGAACAAGCATTAACTTTGTTTCCTCAAAAACTGAAGCAGAAGAATAATGATAAACAATTTACAAAACTTTTAGAAATTCTTAAGAAGTTAACGATAAATATTCTTTTTGTTGAAGCTTTGGAACAAATGCCAA
Source organism: Phalaenopsis equestris (assembly GCF_001263595.1). NCBI lineage: Eukaryota > Viridiplantae > Streptophyta > Magnoliopsida > Asparagales > Orchidaceae > Phalaenopsis > Phalaenopsis equestris. Next base: position 31,768 of record NW_018241186.1, read on the forward strand.
GTTATGGAAAATTTATGAAGGATGTACTAAATAAGAAAAGGAAGTTTACGAATCATGAGACCGTTGCACTCAGTGAAGAGTGTAGTGCTATTATTAAAAAACAACTACCTGAAAAATTAAAAGATTATGGTAGCTTTACTATACCTTGTGCAATTGGTGAAAAGTTTTGGCTTTATGTAATTTAAGAGCCAGTATCAATCTTATGCCCTTATCAATCCTTAAATGTTTAGATTTTATAGAAATTTTCCACTACTTTAACTCTTCAGTTAGCTGACTGATCAATAACTTATCCAGAAAAAGTTATAGAGGATGTTCTAGTCAAAGTGGATACATTTATTTTCCCTGTAGACTTTATAGTATTGGATGTGGAGGAATATAAAGAGATTTATATTATTTTAGGGAGACTATTTCTTGTAACAGGAAGAGTTGTAATAGATGTACAAAAAGGATAATTAATAATGAGAGTTAATGATCAAGAAGTAAAATTTAATATAGCAAAAGCTATGAAATATCCTGCAATAGAAAAAAATAATGAATGTTTTAGGATGGAAGCAGCTTAGTATTTAAGTAATGAACAGTTTAAGAAAGAATTTGAAGATAAATTTAAGAAAGGAGAAATTTTTGAAAATGAAGATGAATTTATAGAAGAAGATTTGGATTATATTCATAGAAAATTTGAAATGTTAGACTTGTTGGAAAAATATAGTAAAAATCTTATTCCTTCAAGTAATAAACCACCTGAACTTGAATTAAAAATAATACTTGCCCATTTAAAGAATGTATTTTTAGGAGAATCATCTACATTGTTTATTATTATATCTTCCGAGTTAACTGAAATTCAGAAAGAAAAGTTAGTAGAAATGTTGAAAAAGTATAAAAATGTTTTTGGATGGATTTTAGCAGATATTAAAGGAATTAGTCCTTCAATTTGTATGCACAAAATTTTACTTGATGAACAATATGAACCTAAAGCTAATCCTCAAAGAATATTAAACCCGATAATGAAAGAAGTTGTTAAAAAAGAGATTTTAAAATTGTTAGATGTTGGAATTATATATCCTATTTTAGATAGTATTTGGGTAAGTCTAATTCACTATGTTCCAAAGAAAGGAGGAGTGACATTTGAAGAAAATGAGAAAAATGAATTAATACCAATAAGACAAGTAACTGGTTGGCTAATTTGCATTGACTGTACAAAATTAAATATGGCCACCAGAAAAGATCACTTTCCTATTACCCTTTCTAGACCAAATGTTGGATAGATTGGCAGGGAATAAGTATTATTGTTTTTTAGATGGATATACCGATTATCACCAAATTCTAATTGCTCCAGAGGATCAACAGAAAAGAACATTTACAAGCCCATATGGAATATTTACTTTTTGTAGAATGCCTTTTGGACTATGCAATGCACCTACAACATTTCAAAGATGTATGATATCATTTTTTAGTAATTTTATAGAACATGGAATGGAAGTATTTATGGATGATTTTTTTTTATTTGGAACTTCGTTTGAATTATACCTTAACAATTTAGAAAAAGTTCTAGAAGTATGTGAAAAAGTCAATTTAGTACTAAATTGGGAAAAATGTCAATTTATGTTTGTAGGAGGTATTGTATATAGGCATAAAATTTCTGAAAAGGGTATGGTAGTAGATCCTGCAAAACTTAGAGTTATAGAAAAATCACCACCACCTACTAGTGTTAAATGGGTGAGAATTTTTCTAGGACGTGCTGGTTTTTACAGGCGCTACATAAAAAAATTTTCAAAAATAACTAAGCCTCTATGCCAACTTTTCTTTTAGAAAAAGATACAAAATTTAATTTTAGTAAAGAATGCATAAAAGCATTTGAATTATCGAATAAAAAATTAGTCATTGCACTTATAATAATACCACCTAACTCAGAAAAACCATTTGAAATAATATGTGATACTAGTGATTATGCTATTGGGGTTGTATTAGGACAAATGCACAATAAAGTTTTTAAAGATATATATTACGCTAGCAAGACTCTAAATGAAGCTCAAATTAATTATACTACTACAGAAAGAGAGTTATTAGCTATTGTTTATGCCTTTGATAAATTTAGACCTTATTTAATTGGAATTAAATGTATAGTGCATACAGATTATTTTACTATTAAAAATTTAATACAAAAGAAGGATGACAAACCAAGATTAATTAGATGGATACTTCTATTGCAAGAGTTTGATTTTACTGTGATTGATAGAAAGGAAAATGATAATCAAATAGCTAATCATTTGTCTAGAATAGAAATATATATGTTAACTAATTTTGCAAATGAAAGCTTAGAGAATTTCCATGATGAACAATTATATAGTATTGATGAAATGGATGTACCATGGCATGCTAATATAGTGAACTATATTATAAGTAATATTCTACCACATGATATAAAAAATCCACAATTAAAGAAGTTTATATATGATTCAAAAGACTATTTTTGGGATGACCCATATTTATATAAACAATGTAAAGATCTAATTATTAGAAGATGTGTCTTATGAAGAAACTCAATAGATAATTGAAAAATGTCATGATTCTGAATTTGGAGGTCATTTTGGAACAAATAGAACTACATTTAAAATTTTACAAGCTGGATTTTATTGGCCTACTATTTTTAAAGCCTACTATTTTAAAGATGTTAATGAATATATCAAAACGTGTGATAGATGTCAACACATAGGAAATATATCTAGAAGAAATGAAATGCCTCTAAATTACACATTGGAAGTTAAAATTTTTGATGTGTGAAGATTATAGAATAATTATGGCTAATGGAGGATCTCATTTCAAGAATAAGAAAATCGATAAATTAATTAAGAAATATGATATTATGCATAGATTCTCTACTGCTTATCATCCCCAGACTAGTGGTCTAGCAGAGATATAAAATCGTGAAATTAAACGCATTTTAGAAAAGGCTATAAATCCTTATAAATTACATTGGTCTGCTAGACTTAACACAACATTATGAGCATATAGAACTACTTATAAGACTTCTATAAGAATGTCTCCATACAGATTGATATTTGGAAAAACATGCCACTTAAGTGTAGAGTTAGTGCATTACCTGTAAAATTAGAGCATAAGCCATTTTGGGCTATTAAGAAATTTAATTTTAATCTAAAAGATGATGGCGAGAAAAGATTATTGTAACTCATTGAACTTGAGAGGATTAGAAATGAAGCATATGATAATGCAAAAATCTATAAGGAAAAAATGAAAATATGGCATGATAGGAAGATTGTTAAGAAGAATTTTGAACTTGGACAAGAAGTTCTATTATATAATACAAGATTTAGATTATTTACAGGAAAGCTGAAATCTAGATGGTTAGGACCATTTAATATTTAAAGTAATTAAATTCTATCATTATGAAACTATTGTGATTAAAGATCCTAACACTGGAAGGATATTTAAAGTTAATGGGCATCGATTGAAACATTATTATGAAGGGCACATACAATAATTTAAAGAAGTTTTATGTTAAGTCAACCCAACTAAACAGATGGTACGTCAGGCTGACGACGTTAAACCAAGCGCTTCGTGGGATGCAGTACTTTTATGTTTATGTATTACTGTTTAGTTTGTTAAGTGTCTTATATATTAGTAGATACTAATCCTACAAAATTACATTTATTAATTATTATAAATTGAGCCTAATATTGGAATTGGAAGAAAAGTTGAGATTTAATTGAACGAAAAATACAAAATTGCATAAATTTGGCCACTGGCACCGATGGCGCCCAAGGAAATTGATCTCAGTGCCGGAAGTGCCCCTCGAGAGCTCTTACGGTGCCAAGGACGGTTGGACGATTCCTGTGACTTTTGGTAGACTTTAGCGGAATTTCGCTGCATTATAACCCTCAGGAGGTGTTTTCAATCTCCTAAAAACTGCCTAGGATGCCTAGAAACTTCCTATTTTTGGATTCCATGGCTTCCAATTCTAGAAATAATTTAAGGTATGGAGTGTTTGATAGAAGAATGTTTATTAGTTTTGATGCGCAGAGATTATACGATAAAATTATTACGAAGAAGAGATTGATCAAGGAAAGAGGATTTTTTAATCATGGGTTGATCAATCCAAGTGCTCTAGTTGACAAGATCATTCAACAAAGGCAATGAGACGTTCTGTGTTACACTACTGTTGTGGTTGTTATACCTGTAGTGAAGGAGTTCTATGCAAATCTACATGGAATTATCCAAGGAGTTGTCTTCATTCGAGGTAAGGCTATACCATTTACTCCTGGGAGGATTAATGAATTGTATATGATAGAAAATGTTCTAATCTATCATTATGCAAATTTCATTCCTATGCGAGATTTGATGCAAGATATTTATAATTTTCTGATGGATGAAAGTGATATGTGGGAAGTACGAGATGAAGGATATATTAGTTTTCTTACTTCATCACTTAATCCAATTTTGAAACAATGGAATCTCTTTATTTGTGCAAAATTACTCCCTACTATGAAGATCAGTAGAGTCACCAAGTAGAGTGCTATTTTAAACTACTGCATTCAAATGGAGAAACCTATTGATATAGGCTCAATTATAATTAAATATGTGATGGGAATCATTATGAATGGGACAATTTATGGACTTGGGCATCCTTTAATAATTTTTCTGATTTGTAGTCAATCCCAAGTGCCATATGAAGGTTTGAAAAAAGTTTTACTACCATGGGAGCCTATGATTCCTATTGATGATCAATATGTTGGTAATAGAAATGAAGCACTAAATGCTATTATAGATCATTCTTCATATGCTTCATCTTCATGAATGCCACCAGCAGTTGAAAGTTTGATTGTTTTAGAGAAGAAATTGAAGAAAATTGAAAGAGAACTTCAGAGTATTATGAATGAAGTAGGAGATCTCAAGTACCTTTTTGATCACCTGGATTGGAGAATGAAAGAAAATTTTGATCACTCTGGAACTTTTGAAGCAGGATTAGTTCTAATGTTTAAAGAAAAGGGGTGGATCGAAGAAAATTTGACAGATCAACTCCCGCACTGATCCTTCTACAACCTATATGTTCATTACCAATCTATAGGAGATATTAAAGGAGGTGAAAGCATTGAAGATGAGGCTGAATGATTAAAGATTGTGAACTCTTTACTTGCTTAAAAATGTTTTTGTGTTTTAGTGTAATTGTATGGATTTGGCTCGGTTTGATTTGGTTTGTTTTTGATTTAGAATTCTGAACTTTTATTATGTGTATAGTTTTGTGTCAGCGTTTAGTGTTGTGACTTTATTTCAATGTTGATTTATTATTAGTTTGTTTAATAGGTATGAATTTGTGAAATGTGTTTGTAAAAAGTGTATTTTCATATATAAAAGACAATTTGTTGTTGTTTGTGAAAATGATTTTTTATAAAATTTGTATTTATGAATTTAGATAAAAATTTGTGTTTAAAAATATTAAAAACTTTGGAGAAGGTTGAAAGGAAATTGAAAATTTGAAAAATCAAAATAGTGAATTTTGGGTCTTCAGCGCTGACAGCGCCCTTAACCCGAGCTCAGTAAATTAACTCTTTAATTCACTATTTTCTCCGTAAAATTCTATTTTTACCCCCTTAAGTCACCTTCAACCTTTGGTTTTGCACTTGGGGCTTGATTTTGGGTGGATTTGAGGCAATATTGAGGCAAATAAACCTTGAATTTCATCTTCTCTAGGTAAGAGCTACTCTTTAAAGTAAAATTTTTTTGTTTTCACCAAATATTTCTCTCACATTGACTAGATCCAAAATTTTGAAATTTTGTTGAGAAATTTTGAGAAAATGCTTTGGTGAAGAACTCTTACTTAGTGGATTTAAGTTTAAAAGTTTACATTTTGATTTTCAGAATTTTTGAGATTTATTCAAATTTTTTCAAAGTTTCATTTGAGATTTATTCAAATTTTTTCAAAGTTTTCTAGATTTCCTATGGCACCTAGATGAAGCAAAAGAATAGTAGAATATGATGAGTAGAGATTTGTAGCTTTAGTGTCAGTGCTTGGTTTCATAGTTTGTAAGAAAATTAAAAAGTAATTCATGACCGAAGTTTTAAAAATCCAGGAGGAGAAGTTGAACGATTAATTATCACTCGGCAATGAGAAAACTTCTGCTATTTTACTACCGATGTGATAGCTGGGATTATAATGGAATTTTATGCCAACCAATCTAATGCTTCTGATGATTTTGTTTTTGTATGAGGAAAAAGGGTGGAGTTTACTCCAAAAAAAATAATGAGTTTCATCAGTTAGAAGATGTGTATAGATGCCAGTATCATTCTTTTTCTGCTACAGATCAGGCTTTAGATGAAGTTATTTCTATTCTGACAAGTGAAAGTGGGGCTTGGAAAATAAAAAAATGGAGTTAAAGTTAACTTTCGCCTTTCTATGTTAAATGTAGTATTTAAAGCCTGCCACTTTTTTATTTCTAGGAGGTTGATTTCAAGGAATCATCATATTGAAGTGACCAAAGATGGAGCCATCCTGAATTACTATATTCAACAAGTGTTGGATATAAATGTAAGCTCTATCAATTATATGAACACTCAATCTATTGCTCTGAGAGAGACAACTGGTGGATTGGCGCTCCCTGCTCTGATTTACACACTTTGTGAGCATGCAGGAGTTGATTTCAGACCTTATGAAGAGAGGATTGAGCCTCAAAGGAAAATTGGGCCCTCCAACATCAAGAATTATGAGTCCCATATTGATTGGAGATCTGAAAGATAGGCTAGGGATATTCCTTTTACTTCTAGAACCCCTAGTGAGCCTACTTCAAGTGACCCCACCAACAGGGAGTTGTTGGACCAGATGATGATTCAATAGGAAGATATTTTGAGGATGGATCATAGGATGCGGAATATGGAGGCCAAAAATTCTCACACGGATGAACTGATTCGCTAGAAATTTGAATATGATACTGCTTATGATGATGCAGTAGTGAGATATCTGAGGGGTGACCATACAGTTCAGTTCCCTATTCACCCTACTTATACTCCATATCAGCAGCAAAAGTTAGATGTTGATGATGAGGAAGATAATTACTGGTGATCTATTTTTTTTGTTGTTTATGTTTGTACTGTGTGATTGTATTGTTTGTGTTGTGTTGTTGTTGACACTTTGTTTTTTATGTTATGTTAAACTGTAATGTGGAAAATTGTTTTCATTTTTAGAATTTAGTTTAGTTCTGTTGTTATTTTCAACACTTTGTTATGTATTGTGATTAGCTCTTTCTCAGCAAATTTTATATGTATTATGTGTAATTTAATGTTTTTAGCCTTGTTGTTTTCATATTTTTCATATTAGCACCTGCAGTATTTCAAAATTTATGTTTAAAAATCAGAACCTCCAACAGGTATGATTTTTTTTTAATGTATTTAATGCTTTCTTTCACCCTTCATTTTTAAAGTTCTTCATGTAAAAATCTTTTAAAAAAATTATTTAAAAAAAAAAGAGAGAACTTAATTTTATTTTTTCTGACTTAACTATATTTTCAAAAATTTTAAATTTAACATGACCTTTGGTATTAGAAGTTAACTTTGGATAACTATATTTATGTTTCTAAATATATAGTAAATTTAAGTAAAAATTTTCAATAATAAAGGTTAATTCTAGAGGCTAAGATATTTGGTAAAAGAGAATACAACTTAGTTTTTCTATTTTTAGTAAAAGAAATTTATATTTTTGAAGTATTAAAAATCTTAAACAGGTTCATGTAAAAAGAAAGGAATTAAAATTTATGAAATCTTTAAGTTAATATAAATTCATTAAGTGAAAAAATATAAAAAGTTTTTAAATTTAAGAAGAGGATAGTGAAAGAGAGAAAGAAAAGAAAAGGGATAAAAAAATGATCATAAAAAGAAAAGAAAAAGAAAAAGATGTGAGGAGAAGTTTGAGGAGATGCTTAATTAAAAATTTGCTTCACTTGAATCAACTTAAGGAAAAAGACTTGGACATATTTTCTAAATTTTTTATTTGAAT
>NW_018241186.1:39840-62132 GCF_001263595.1 Phalaenopsis equestris
ACCTTAGACTTAATTACTGAATATCCTTACACCTTCAGTATTAACTGGAGTTGTTTTGAATTTTTCTTATGTTAAAACTATTATATTTAGAAAACTAAAATATGGAAGTCTAAAAGTTAAATTCTTTACCATAAGTCATATCTTTTATGTAGTAGAGAAGTTACTTGAGGACAAGTAACATGCAAGTTTGGGAGATTTTGATACACTGTAAATATATGCATTTTTAGACCCATATTTTATACTCATTTTTTGTGATATTGCACTTTAATAAAAGGTATTTTAATGTTTCCTTGTAGGTTGTTGATTTTTAGGGCTTAAAGAAAAAAGAAAGCAAAAAGGATAAAATTTAAAGTCAAAAAAAATTTAAAGTCAAAAATAAGTTTTTGACGAAATGTTCAGTGCCGACAACGTCGAGGTCAGTGCCGACGGCGCAAAACAATTTAACGCTGGAGTTTTTACTCAGTGTTGACGGCTCCAGACCAGCGCCAACGACGTTAAAGGCGGTGCAGACCCCATTTCTAGAAATTTCATTGTATTTGGACTACTTTCTGGAGAGTTTTTGAAGTCTCCTCTTAGAGAACCGACCTTAGGCTCTATTTGGGGGCAAACTTCATCAGAAAATTTGTTCCTCTACATTTTTCACTCCTTTACGTTCATTTTTCGCTCCACATCATTCCATTCCACTACCATATTGGAGTCAATTAGTGACTTTGTTTTCGTAGTTTGGAGTTTTTGTGGTGAGATTTAGTGTGAAACTTTCCGTAAGAGTGTTAGAGAAGGAGAAAAGTGAGAGAATTCTTCTTCTCGCATTTCTAAGGAATGGCTACAAAGGATTTTGGCTACAAAGGATTTGCTTTAAAGGATTTGCTTTGAGAAAGACTTACATATATGTTTTTTTGTTTATTTAATGTTGTATGAACAATATTTTCTATATATAATTTTTTTTTGTCGTATGGTTCTCATGAAGTCTAAGTAGTTCCCTCTATTTTTTCCCCTACTCTAAGATATGGTGAAATGAAGAGATAAAATAAAAGTGCCATAATTAAAATATAAAATAAATTGTGATGATTTTCAACTCTGAACTTAGTTTACTTTTCAGTCTGGCAAATTTATTTGTTAAAATATGTTGTGAAACATATGATCCGGGAAATGGAGTTTGAGTTCTACAACAGAGTGAGGATCACATTTAATTTCATGAAGAGAAATTCGTTCATGAAATTAAGTGCAAATAAATAGGGAAATATTCTTTGTTGGGCGTAAAATTTGAGAATCTTTGGGGTTACAGACTAAAATCCCCAATTTGGACTTAGTGTTTAAAAAGTAAAGCGAGAGTTTGCCTTTAGGTGAAGGGAAGTGGGAGCTCTGGAGTGGGAGTCGGGATCCCCCCACGCCTGCCACGGATTTAGCGACTAAAACTAAGATTAGCCAATGATTTTCTATGCATTGTATCAGGGTAGAGAATTAAAATTGCTCTTATTTGGCACAATCCATATTAAAAACATTTATCTCATCTCATTTCACCAGAATTTCATTGTAGTGGGAAGGATGTTTTTTCACATAAGAAATCTTCATTACCTAAACATAGTTCTTAGATTAGTATTTAATATTTAAAAGTTGCATTTTTTGTTTTTGCTAAATAGTTAAGTAATTTATTTTGGTTAAAATCTCAACATTCGAATTTAGTGACAGTGATTTTATTTGATTTTCTATAAATTTTCTATTAAAATTTATCATTGCTAACTTACACTTTCCCCATAGGATCGATATTTGGGGCTTAACTAGAAAGTCCATTATTACTTGATAATGATACGTTTACTTGCGTAGAATCCCATTATTCAGTCCTTATAATTTATATATATTTTTTACACAACTTACTTTTCATGTAAGGATCAAGTTTTTGGCGTTTTAGTGGTGTCAACTTAATAAATCCTTACATATAAAAATTCGGGAGCATCACGTCACTAAGGAGAGTGTCATTTGAAATTATTGTATTCAAACCATAAAACCTATTAATGTTGGAGCTATTATTATGAAATCAGTTTTGTATTTGATTGTGAATGGATCTGCAACTGAAAACTTATTGATGTTGGAGCTACTTCCTTGGAAGCCGATGGATCTAGAAGTCTACTGTAATTGTATTAGAATGGGAGATGAAAAAAGATATGAATGTACTGATAGATCAAGGATCTCAGAATTCATCACATGTTCATCCATACTACAACTCGAGTACATTTTCAAAAAGGATCAAGAAGATAGAAAAAGATGTATAAAATCTAATGCACATGATTGGGAATATTATTGAAATGCTAGATCATCTAGATTGGAGAATGAAGGAACATTTTGAACATAGAGGGCGTATTGAAGATGGATTGGTACTTATTTTCAAGAAACATGCTTGGATTGAGTAGGAAAATTCAAATGATGAATTTTCATTTTGATCCTTCTACAATCTGCATGTGCATTATCAATTAATGGGAGATATCTAGGATGACGATAGTGAAGATGATGTTTGATCTTAATTTATACATGAAATGTTTTGTGTAGTACTTTTTGTTTTAATTTGTTGTTTTAGATTGCATTTCATTTCTATTGAAAACTATCTATGTTTATGTTATGAATTTTGATATTTAGATTTTAGTGTTAGGATGTTGGTTCGCTTTAGAACACCGCTTTAGAACACTGAATTCTTTAGAACACTGAATTTGATATTTGTTGGCTTGAAAAATGTTAGTTTGTAATAGCATGGATTTTATATTTGAATGTGAGTTTTGTGTTGTTTGTGAAAGTTTGGTGTTAGTGTAATGTTTATATATGCTTAGAAAGGTTTATTTGAGTCAAATTGAGGTTGACGTATAGCGGTACAGAGCAGACTTCCACAAGAACAAAAATCCGAGAATTTGAGCTCTAGCACATGATGCTCCAGACTGGCGCATGATGCACCAACTTACAGAACCTTAATTAGCACATCATGCGCCTAAGATCCGAACATGCTATATTTCCTAGAAAATCATGAAATTGCATGGATAAACCCCATTTTTTCTACTTGAGTCATCTTCTACCTCAATACCTTGGTCTAGGGCATCACATTGTGGGCAAAAGAGAATGATTCAAAGGCTAAAAACTATAGATTTCATCTTCTCTTGGTAAGAGCTTCACTTTAACTTAGAAATTTTTAATTTTCACCATGGATCTTGGGAGATCCAAAAATTGGCATTTTTGATGAAATTACTTGAAGAAAACTCATGGTGAAAAGTTTTTAACCAAATAACCTTTTTTAAGGAGTTAGACTTTTGATTTAGTAATTTATTTGGACTATTTTTGGATTTTCATAGAATTTTCAAATGTCTCCTCGAGTCAAGAGAGGAAGAAAATCTGAGGACGTTGACACGGAAAGATTTGTTAGTTTAAAAGACCAACATAGTTATAATACTTAAGTGGAGACAGAGAGAATGATCCAAGAGCAAGCATTTGCAAACCCGGGTGGCTAGGTTGAAAGACTAATTCTTGTTAGGCATTGGGAAAGATTCTGATACTTCACTTTCATAGCAATTGTCTCGATGGTTTGTGAGTTTATGCAAACCTGAGATTAACTAATGAAGATCATATCCTAGTTAGAGTTCAATGAGTTGAAGTTACTGCTAATCGAATCAATACTTTTATGGTTTTAGTGGTGTATTTTTTGATGAATATGTTGCATTTGTGATGACTAATTCATCACTGGAGGAAGTAATTTTATTTTTGATTGATGGAAGAGGGAATAAAAGATTAAGAATAATAAGATGGTTAACTTCCCTGCTTCTATGTTGACTATTCGGTCAAAAATTTGGCACCACTTCATTTTTGCCGGACTATTGTCAACAAATCATTTGACTGATGTTACTAAAGAAAGAGTTGTACTCAAATATTGCATTTAGAACATGAAGGCAATAGATGTGGGTGCACTTATAGTTCAACATGCTCAAAGTATTGCTAGTAGTTCTACAGTTGGAGGATTGGGATACCCTACTTTGATTTTCACTCTATGTGAAAAATCAAGAGTAGAATCCCATAGAAATGAAGAAAGTTTACACCCACAAAATCCGATTGGTAGACATATGATTTAGAGAGTAGAATCATTTGTTGATTCTAGAAGTGGAAGAAGGGATATGCCCTCTAAATCTTCTACAGGGGCATATACTTCTAAATCTGTATCACTGGAAGCTATTATGGATCAACTGATGATTAAATAGATGGATATAATAAATATTCAAACTTAGTTAGGAGAGATAGGAGCAAGGAATACATATAATGATGAATATCAACATAGGAGAGTCCAACATGATATTAATTTTAAAAATACCTGAATGTAGACTTTCCTACTTGCCCCAGTTTCACTCCTTATACTCCCATTCATGTAGAAGAAGAAGAAGAAGAAGAAGAAGAAGAATCAGATGATGAAAATGAAGGAGATGAAGATTGATGTTTTATGAGTCTTGTTTAATTATTTTGATGTCTGTTTGTTGTTTATGTTTGTATTAGCATGTACTTTTATTGGAAACTTAATGTAGTAAAAGACATTTTATGTTATGTTATGAACTGAATTTGTAATAGTAATTGTAGAATTTCACTTTTTCTGCATTTTTAGTATTTACAGTTTAGTTTTTCAATTTTTACATTTATGTTTTTAATTCTTAGCAAGTTTTCTAGAATATATTAAGTTTTATTTAATGCTTTAAAGCCTGTATGTAGTAGTACCTGCAGCATACCAGAGTTCGGTTTCATAGTCAATAATCCTCTACAGGTTAGTTTTTATTTTAATGCATTTATTAATTTTCTTGCACATGTTAAATTTAATATTTAAAATATTTTTAAAGTCATTTATAAACTTAAGTTTGGGGGAAAGAAAAATTTATTTTGAAAAAGGAGGAAACTAAAATTTATTTGTCCTTAAGTAACTAAAATTTTAAAATTAATCTAACATGGCTTGGGATATTAAGATTTAACTTTAAATGTCTATACTTCTATTTATAAGTATTATGGTAAATTTAGGTAAAGAGTTTTTAATAATGAAGGTCAATTCTAAAGTTAAGAATATTTGGTCTGATAGGATAAGACTATATTTTTCTATTTAAAGTAAAGCAAATTGTATTTTGATGTTTTAAAAATTTTAGAGTTTCATGTAAGAAGAAAGGAATGAGACTTTATGAAAAATCATAAAATAATATGAATTATAAAGTAAAGAAAGGTATAAAGTTTTGACTTTAAGAAAAGGATGGTGAAGTTAAAAATCATTAAAGGCTATCCAGATATAATAATCTTCACTTGAAAAAAGAAAAGAAAAGAAAGGCTTGAAAAGATCCTGAAAGAAAAAAAAAAGGAGAATGAGAAGAAGCGTGAAGAGATGCCTAATCAAAAAGTGGCTTCACTTTAATCAACTTAAGGAAGGAACTTTATTACATTTTCTAAACTTATATTAGAGTATTCTTAGCATTCCAAGTAGAGTTTTAATGAAGTTCTTTTTCATAAGAAAGTTCTAATTGTCCTTAATATGACAAACTGTAATTCTTCTTAAAATGAATGAAGATACAAAAATCTTAAATTTGATTACTAAGTATTCCTAGACTTAGAACTTGAATCTAAGTAATTAAAGGTTTTTTCGTAAATTTTGTTATTCTATTTATTAAACTAAAGTATAGAAGTTATAAATTAATCTTTATCTTAAGCCATATGCTTTTATGTAATAAAAGTGTCACTTGAGGACAAGTAACATTTAAGCTTAGAGGATTTTGATACAGCAAAATAATATATTGTTTTAAGTACCTATTTAATGCTTATTTTTGGTGATATTGCACTTTAAAGAGGGGTATTTTTTTTTGTTGCATGTATGTCATTTTTAGGCATTTGGAGAAAAAATTGCAAAAAGGACAAAATTTGGAGTAAAAAGAGCAAATTTTGAATTCAGACACATCATGCGCTAGATTGGCACATGATGTGCCACAATCCAGAGAGCTAGCGCAACATGCGCCAGATCGGTGCATGATGTGCTAGAGTTGACTTTTTCAAATTAAGGCGGTTCGAGATTAATTTTTTGTGAATTTTCAAAGGGACACTTGTTCTACACACCTCTTGAAGTAATTCAATGCATCTAGACACTTTAAAAGATTCTTTTATGAAGGGATATGACTCTTAGATCAAATTACACATCTTTTGATCTCAAAAGAGTTGACTTTTGGAGGAGTTTTTTAAGGAAATTTTGAATTCTTTTCCAAAGGTGGCAGCCCAAAATAAAAGAAGAAGACTTCTCGTGTGGGCATGTGGGGGGTCAAAGAGAGAAGTTTTTTGGGGTGGCGTAAGAGTTAGAAAGAGAGAAAAGGAGATTTTCTTCTAGGTTTGTAAGCGGAGAGGAAAGGTGATAGATTTCTTCTTCATTACATTTTTAAGAGAGAATTGGGAGTGATTGTAAAGAGAGAAAGGCTTGGAGAGAACTTCTAGGAATTTGGTTGGGAAGGATTGTGAGATAAGTTGTATTTTTATTTCTTTTGTTTGTAAACTTATTTTTATATATGAAATTCGTATTTTATCTTATCCTTCTAATGAATTCTTAGTAGTCTTCTCTGTCATTCTCCCTACTTTGAAGATATGGTTTTATGAATAATAGATTTTGTTTAATACGTTTTAAATGATAATAATTTGTGATGATTTGAACTCCGATCTTCATTTACTTTTCGATCTAGCCAATTGAAATGTTAAAACTTTTTGAGAGAGATATGTTCTTAAATGAGATATGATTTCAAGGTGACAGATTAAAACCCCCAAATTGGTTAAGTTGATTGGAAACTAATGTTAGATTGTCAGCCCTTAGGGTAGGGACTAGTGAGAGCTCTGGAGTAGCAGCTGGTATCCTCCCAGCTTAACTACGAAATTAAGGATCGAACAATAAATTAGTCAATGTTTTTATAGCACTCGTAAGAGGGTAAAGAATAAGATTGCTCATATTTGAAACATAATAGTTTTTATATATATTTTCAAATGATTTCAATTTCTTCACAAATCATATACTCATTATAAAAGGGAAGGATGCTTTCTTAAAATTAAACTTTCCATCAAAACAAAAACTTTGTTTAATTTTCGCAATTTTACTTTTGAAAGTTAGTTTCTAGATATTTAGTTTACTTTAATTTTTGTAATCTTACATCGGCATTTTAATTAGCATTCACCTAAGTAGTCAATTTTCAATTTTTTCACTTTACTTTTCTTTTATAAAATAATTTCCATAATTTACTTTAAAATTTTTTAAATTCCTTGTGCGATCGATATCTAGGACTCCATTAGAGCCCTTTATTACTTGAACGATACGTATACTTGCGTTGATATTTAGGAGAGAATTAACAGTTTAAGAAAGAGTTTTAAGGGATAAATTATATTTATAAAAAAAGTTTTGTTAGGATTATTTTGCATGTTTATTATTAATCTTACTGCATCGAGTTTTTGGCACCGTTAAGTGGTGTCAACTTCATAAATATTTGCGTATACAATTCTCAGTGTGAGGTATCAATATGTCAGACATAATTCTTTAAATTTAGTACCTTATCTGCAGTGTAGTTGATGTTATCTAACATCTTCTGCATTAAATGTGACTGCGCATCAGCACCTGTTGATTGGCTTTGTGATGTAGATGCTCGCAAAGTGGAAGCATGAGATGTTGAAGCATCTGAACCTCTTGAAAATCCAACTTTCCAGCTAAATCTAGAATGCCCTAGAAAATATTTCACATTAACACTCGTAATATGATTTAGTGGTTGCAGAATCTTCTCCCAACTATCAAATCTTCCTCCAGTCTGCACACATAAAGAAAATATTAAGGATGTGAATCCCAATCTAGCAGTAGTGCCAGCTCTGACAGAACTGGTGATAGCCTGATAGATTAAGGATCCAATATCAACGGCTTTAACTGCTGAATACAGAAGTTTAGAATTTCTCTCTCTCTTGTAACTTCACTAAGATGATATGTAGGGAGTAGATGAGCTGAAATAAAATAGTGTGAAGCTTTTGTCATGGCATCAAGCTTTGACGCAGGAAATTTCACTTTTCATATCATTCGTTGTTTTCCACAATCCTCTTCTTGCAATCAATGAAGAAATAATCTCATCTAACTTTCCATTAGTAGAATTATAATTTAAATAAAAAAAAAGAAATTTATTTCATAGAGAGAAAAAGCTACTGATTTCCCTCTCACCATAACCTGATCTTCCTCTACCTCAGGGAGATTAGCGTAAGACTCCTAAACTACAGAAATGACTGCTACAACAAAAAACAACATAACATTCCCACTTTCGACAAACTATCAAATCTTCCACAACTCGGCCCAAATTTTTAAAACACCACCCAGGAATCAATTTTCTCAATTGCATTGTATTTACATATCGATTCTGAGCTTTGAACTAACAATTTTGCTTTAATCAAAAGTATACTTCCCCTTACTCCTCTTCCTTTTTTGTGCCTTCTCTAAAAATCACATAAAATTCACAATAAATTTTAACCTCAAGTTTAAATCACTAAACTTAGATTCAAAAAGCTTAAACTATCATTTCCTTATGTTTTTCATAGATTTTTCTTAAATTTTCACCATAAATAGTGATTTTCGGATAATTCAACAATGTACTCCAACTATATTGTGAAAATTAAAAATTTCTAGATAGAAGTGAAGCTCTCACCTTGATAAGATGAAATCTAACAAATTTGGCTCAATTCCATCAGGAAATCTTCAACTTTAGAGATGCTCTAGATCCAAAATCGTAAACGCTAGAGAAAGAAGACAACGTCGAGGGGAAAAAATGGTGATTTTTTGTTCAATTTTTCACCATTAACCATTAACAAACTTGTTTAAATGAACTGGTGCTTAGGCGCAACTAGTTTGACGCTTAGGCACCTACCCCTCGGGTAACCAGCGCTTAAGCGTGGGGTTCTGGCACTTAGGTGCCAGTCCATAATTTTGGATATTTTTAGTTTTTAAGTTAAATGCACATTTTCCCTAAGGCATCCACCCCTAATTGGTTATAGAAATCTTAATAACTATTTTCTTCCCCATCTATTCTACTTTTTCTCAAAATTCACAAATTTTCACAATTTCGATTCAACATTGAATAATGCATAATTTTTCACGCCAGCAAACACTTTCAATAATTTTTTTTTCAAAAAAAATACAACTAAAATTTTCTTAACAAATACAAACACTTTCACAAACAAGACATCTTCTTCAATCCAAAGATTCATGGTGAGATAACTCCTAAACACATCAATTCAAATACAAAACAAACTTATCATCAAAACAGATAAAACAAACAAACACTAACTATAGACCAACAAACTAGACTCTGAAACTTAATTACATTCTCTTTCCGGTGGAAAATATCCTGACCTTTCACTTATTTATCATGAGCCATTCAGAATATAGATTTTGTAGAACGGATGGTGGTGAAGAATTCTTATTGAGTTTTCTTTAATCAACTTGTTTTTCAAATACTTCATCATGTACGCTTCTTCTATATGACTTGTATGGCTAAATTGCATTTTTAGTTGACATATCATATGCTCCAAATGTGTGTTACTCTCATTCACTTTTTCTTTGATTGATGGTATGTCAGCCTCAATCTTTGTAATCTTCTCCTCTACTCCTTCTATACTAACGACTATTAATCTATTGTATAACTCTTGCGCACTTTGACTCACAAACTTCTTTTTAATGGCTTCTTCTTTCTTCTACATTTCAATCTCCCAAGAAGATATTTTTCTGAGTTCACTCACTCTTTTCTCTTCACTTGAACTTCAGGATGAAAATTTAAAGTGGGGGTAAAAATTCTCTTCATTCCCATGCTATTTATAGGGCTTGGACGAAGCCTACACCCACTACTCATGTTCAAAAACCACTAAACCACATTTACAGCCACTAAACCACGTTTAATATTTCTAAAAAATTAATTCTACATGTTCTTGAAACTATCGCACTTAAGCGCCCAGTGTTGGTGCTTAAGCTTCAGAACTTACTTTAACACAGGTCTGCTTAGCATCCAAATATGCATTACAACACAATTCTAGCACAGGTCTGCTCAAAATTTTTAGTATGAATTCTGTGATCATGCCACATCGTCATCTTTTCCTTAAATATCTTAGCACTCTCATAAGATTCATTTTTATCACTTCAGACTAATTTAATTGTAATAGCCTTCTCTCACTAGAATTTTCTAAATTAGAATTGAATTCCTTAATAGACAAATATGCTATATGCTCATGTTCAACTGCTAAATGACAAGCTTTCCCAAATATTAGCATATATGGGGGGATTCCTGTAGGAGTTGTATATGCAATCATCTGAGCCCACAGAGCATAATCAAGTTTGATTGACCAATCCATTTTTGTTGGATTCACAACTTTTTTTCAAAATTATTTTAATTTCACGATTGGATAATTTAGTCAAACCACTTGTCTAAGGATGATAAGAAGTAGCAATTCAAAGGTTTTTATGATATTTTCTTACTAATTTCTCCATTATTGCATTTCTAAAATGACTTCCCCATCAGGTATGATCACTCTCAGCATCCTAATTCTTCAAAAAATGTTCATTCTTAAAAAATTTGCAACACTTTGATCCTCACAATTGAGGTAAAGCAACAACTTCTATCCATTTGGATACATAATCTACTGCTAACAATATATATAAATTTTTTAAAGATGCTATAAATGGTAGATTGTATAAATTGTCTCATGAAATCTAATCCCCAAACATCAAATATCTCGACTTCCAACATATAATTGAGGAACATCCATTTCTTCTAAAAATATTGCCTACTCTTTGACATCAATCACAAGATTGGATATAAGGAATAACATCTCTAAAGAAAATATACCAATAAAATTCAGATTGCAAAAATTTGTATGTTGTTTTATGAACACCAAAATATACCCCAAAATCAGAATCATGACAATTTTTGGATAATTTCATAAGTTTCTTCTAGAGCCACACATCTTTAAATAATTATATCATTTCCTCATTTATATAAAAATGGATCATCCAAAAAATAAGTCTTAGCTTCAGACAAAAATTTTCTCTTCTTTTGGTATGTCAGACCATATGGTACAACATCACTAACAATAAAGTTCACAATGTCGGCGTAACATGGAACACACCACTCATTAATATTGAACAATTTTTCATCTAGAAAATGTTAATTAATTTATTTTTTTAAAATAGAGTGACTTTTCTAATTCAAGCCTAAATAGATGATCAGCAATTTTATTATCAACTCCCTTCTTATCTACTATTTCAATGTTAAATTCTTGCATAAGAAGAATCCATCTTAACAATCTTGGATTTGCAACCTTCTTTATCATTAAAGACTTAATAGCAGAATGATCTATATGCAAAAAACATTTTGTTTCAAATAAATATGATCTGAATTTATCAAAAGCATATACTATTGCTAATAACTCTTTCTCAGTTGTGGTATAATTAATTTGAGCTTCATTAAAAGTTCTATAAGTATAGTAAATTACTTTAAAAGTATTATCATATTTTTGTCCTAAAACAACTCTACTTGCATAATAACTTGCATTGCACATCAATTTAAAAGGTTTTTCCAAATCTGGTGAAACAATAATTGGTGCAATGACTAATTTTTCTTTTAATAGCTCAAAATCTTTTAGGAACTCCTCATCAAAATTAAAAATTACATCTTTTTTTAGTAAACATAGAAGCTTAGCAATTTTTGAGATTTCTTTAATATATCACTTGTAGAATCTAGTCTGTCCTAAAAACTCCTAACTTCCCTCACATTTGTTGGGTGAGGTAAATTATTGATCACTTGAATTTTTGCAGGATCTACTTCCATTACAATTTCACCTGCTACTATAAATTGACATTTTTCCCAATTAAAGACTAAATTTTTTTCTTCACAATTCTTAAGAATTCTTGATAAAAGTTGTAAACATGGTTCAAATGAAGTTCCAAACACTAAAAAATCATCCATAAAAACTTCAATTCCATTTTTCATAAAATCATAGAAAATAGTCGTCATACATCTTTGAAATGTAGCAGGAGCCATACAAAAAAAAGGGCATTCTTCTAAAAGCAAATGTACCATAAGGACCAGTAAAAGTTGATTTCTATTGATCCTCAAGAGCTTTTTTTAATTAGTGATAACCATTATATCCATCCAGAGAACAAAAATTTTTCTATCCAATGTTTGATATAGAAAGACTAGT
This sequence comes from Phalaenopsis equestris, assembly GCF_001263595.1. Lineage (NCBI taxonomy): Eukaryota > Viridiplantae > Streptophyta > Magnoliopsida > Asparagales > Orchidaceae > Phalaenopsis > Phalaenopsis equestris. Next base: position 52,078 of record NW_018241186.1, read on the forward strand.
AGAAAATGATCTTTCCTAATGGCAATATTTAATTTTTTATAATCATTGTATATTTGCCAGCTTGTGACTTATCTTGTTGGTATTAGCTCATTATTTTCATTAATAGTCACAGTCACTCCTCTATTCTTAGGAACACAGTGAATTGGACTAACCTATTGATACATAAAAAATTGTGTAATTATACATTTTATGCTTAAATTTGCTGATATTGCACTTTAAGGAAAGTTATTATTCATGTTTTGTTGTAGGTATATTGATTTTAGATATTTGGAGCAAAAAGGAGCAAAAAGGAAGAAATTTGGAGTCGGAAGAAATTGCAAAAAGGAAGAAATTTGGAGTCAAAATGCAGATTTTCAACATCCTATCGCCACACGAGCTAGAACTAGTGTTGAAGGTGCCATAACTGGCTTCAGAGGCACCATTTTACATAGAGGAGGCTTCAGAGGCACCAAATTGGCACCACAGGCACCAAAATTTAGTGAATAATGTGAATCTCCAATAAACATGAGCCAGAGGAGCTAGAACAGGCGTCAAAAGACGAAATAAAACAAATTATGGTGGTTATTGACTATTTTTTAGAGGTGTTAGATGGCTCCAAGTATTTCAAATGCCCCATGAAGTGATTCAATGTATCTAAATGCTTTGGAAAGGCTCTTGAATGAAGAGATATGTCTCTTGGATGAAGAGATTTGTTGTTTGATGTGAAGAGGTGTGCCTCTTGTGTAAAAGGATGGATTTTTTAATTTCTTTTGAAGACAAGGCTGACACACAAACAAAAAGGGAAGTTTAGAGGGGCCTTTGTGTGTGGCATGTGGTGGTGTGAAGAGTTTGCATGAGAAGTTTGGAGAGAAGAGTTAGGTTTTGGAGAGGATTTTCTTCTTGAGGTGTAATAGGAGAAGAAAAGTGAGAGATTTCTTCTTCATTGCATTTCTAAGAGGAATTGACTGTGATTGTAAAGAGAGAAAGTGGTTAAAGGGAACTTCAAGGGATTTTCTTAAGGAGGAGAGTGAAGTAAGTTGAGTGAAGTAAGTTGCAATCTTTCCTTTTCTTTTATTTTAAACCTATTTTTATATCTGAAATTCATGTTTTGTAGTATCCTTCTCATGAATTAAGGAGGAGAGTGAAGTAAGTTGCATTCTTTCCTTTTCTTTTATTTTAAACATGTTTTTATATCTGAAATTCATGTTTTGCAGTATCCTTCTCATGAATTCTGAGTAGTCCTCTTTATCCTTCTCCCTACAATGAGATATGGTTTTTCAAAGAATTAATATTGTTTTGTAAGGTTTTAAATATCAATAAATTTTTATGATTCAATCTCTAATCTTCATTTTTTTTCTGATCCAACCAATTCAAATGTTAAAATTTAATGGGAAACATAAGATCCGAAAGGGTTATGCTTTCTACAACAAGGTAAGAGTCACATTCAATTTCATGGGTGAGAATGTAGTCCATAAGATTGAGTGCAAATAAATAAGAAAATATATTTTGATCGGCGCATATCAGCATTATTTTTAGGGGGAATCGTCCCATGGAAGTTGTCAGTCACTGGAATGGAAATCCTGACGCCCGCTTTGGAGTGAGATTTAATATATATATATACTCGTTAATAAATAAAAATGATACAAAAATAGGGTGGGATAGTTGATCCCTATCTAGAAACAAAAGAAATACATTTAATTCTAGTGGTTCCACTATCTGCCGTACAACTTCATGAAAAAAAAAACAAAAATAACATGTATAAACCCAAAAAGTATACAAACAAAAGAAGTATACCCAAAATTACATGTATACCAAACCCCAAGACCAAAAAGAAAGTGAACATATTTAAAATAGAAAAAGCAAAGCCCAATTAGCATCCAGCAAATCCAGCCACCTCCTGCAATCTGTTTGGGATCTGTGTGGATTATAAAGAAAAAACATCATGCATGACGGTGTAATTGATGCTCTGTTGACAACATCCAAGCATCCAAAATTAAACATCCATGAAAACTTAAGAAAGTAGTTTCGGCAGAGAGCATATGTGTACCAAACCTTATGAAATCAAAACGGTAACTTCCTACCAATTTAGAAAAGAAAGCATAGTATAGGAAGTGACAAAATTTATGCAAAATTATCATGTGGCCACAAAGAGAAGCCTTCCAGACACCAGAGAGGCCATGAGCCCATAAATCAGTAAAGATAAAAGACCATCCATCAAAATACAAATCAGTAACCAGCAAAGTGATCCAAAATTGCTGGTCATTCACCAACCAAAGAAGAAATAATAATATATTGTTATAACAAATAAGTGAAATATAAACCCCAAAGCAGTAACTAAAAAATCGTTTATACAGGAAACCACAACACCAATAAAATTCTGACCCCTTGAACTGTCCCAGGCTAATAAAACCAAATTCAGAGCTTGTTTCATTAACCATAACCTATGCCAAATTGGCCTACCAGCAGGCTCCCACAGTGGCAATGAAGAAGGAGATAAATTAAAGTAAGTGGAGCAAGAATTTCTTGCATCAAAAGAATTAACCATGTACAAATTGAAACCAAACTATTCAACATACATTGCCCAACTCAATAAATGAATCCACTGTCATTCCATATTCTAGAGCAAAAAAACTTGCAAGATAATTTAAAATCATAATAACCTGTTTTAGGAGGCTGAAAAGAAGAATGAATAAAAGTTTAATGTGAGCCACCCCAACACCAACATCCTTCCAGTCTTCCTGCAAGAACATTCATCCTAACAGAGCAAGGAAGCAAAGAAAAATTCTTCCAAAAAAACTAATGACAGTCCCATGAATCTTGAAACAAAATAATATAAAGAGGCATCAGGTTAAAATCGAACAAAAGGAGCAGCTAAGTCACTTTGTATCAACTTAAGCAACATAAGAGGTGGAGAAATTCCAGCGATAGCTCCCTGCACCCTCCATTTTGCAAGCCAATCTGTATATTTATTACCTTCTTTATATATGAATGTGTAAAGAATATTTAAAGGTTGCCCCTCTATAGTATGCCTAATTTGTCTTAACCATGGTATGATGTACCATGAAGGATTAAGCTTAGCCTTAAGCATGTTATAGAGAGTTTCAGAGTCTGTTTCCAGAATAATATCATTGAGGATAAGTGAAGCAACTGTGTGAATAGCAACTAGCACAGAAATAGTTTTGGCCTCAATAGAAGAGTTGGCAATACAAGGGGATGTAAAATTAGCACAACACTTACCATAAGCATCCCTGTTAAGTCCACCAATACCCGTATAAGCATTAGAAGAACTTACATCAACATTAACTTTAAATCTGCCGTGAGGGGTTGGTGCCCATCAAATTAAAATGGGTTTCCTACCCCTACCCACATTAGGATGCCGTGAGGGGTTGGTGCCCATCAAATTAAAATGTGTTTCCTACCCCTACCCACATTAGGAGAAACATCTTACCCAATGGAAGTCTTCTATGCCTTTTTAAAATAAGCCACAACAAAAGAGGAAGTAGTCGTGGGAGTGTGGCATGAAGCTTCATATTTTTGGCTATTCATAGCCATCCAAATAAACCATTAATTAATGTCAGGGAAATAACTGTGCTTAGTGAAAGTTGAATCAAACTCTTTACAAGTGTTAATAGCATCTTTAAGGGTTAAGTTTGAGGGCCAAGTAATACAAAAATAGAGCCCAATATGATGCCACACATTTTTAGCGAAAGAGCAGTAAAGAAATAAGTGATTGAAAGATTCAGCCTCTTTTCTACAATTGTAACAAAAGGAAGCAAGTTTTAACCCTTTCATTTTAAGTATGTCATCAAGAGGGAGCAACTTATGAAAATATCTCTAAAGGAAAATGAAATAGAAGGAGATAACAGTTTGTGCCAAGTGTAAGGATGTCATTTCCAAGGAGTTAAAGAGTGCAAATTTGAGTAAAGAAATTTAGTAACAGAAATATTAGCATGGTGCTTCCAATGGGGAACATTTTTATCATGAGCATTGATGGGAATAGTAGCAATAGCAGGATCAACATCACAAATTAATGAATTCATCATATTTAACTTCCACTGACCTCCAATCCAGCAATCCGAGACTAACAACTTAGCATCATATCCAGAAGTAGGTAAAGTAGAATACATGGATATGCCCCAATCATCCTTCCAAAAAGAAATGTTACCATCACCAATGTCCCAAAAAATGAAATGAGATGTAACATCCCTAGCAGCAATTATAGCCTTTCAAAGCCTGGAATCCCCCACTTTCTAAGTGACCATAGTGGGATGTGAATTTTTACAATACTTATAAAGCATAAACCTTGCCCAAAGAGACTCCCCTAAAAGAAATTTGAACTAGATATTACACATGTTTATATCTATAGTATGACTCAAATTTTTAAATCCAAACCGACCAACACGGAGAGGCTTAAAAGTATGACGCCAAGTAGTCCAACTTTTAGAAGATCTAGAACCCTTCCACAAGAACTTGTTAAAAATAGTTTTAAGATTCTTTTGAGTACTTTTTTTAGCTTTAAGAACTTCAATAGTATATAGAGGAAGTGTGGAAAGGACACTTTTCAAATAAGTAAGCCGGCCCCCATTAGAAAGAAAAGTATTTCTCCAATCATTAAACTTAAGCTTAACTTTTTCAATGACCTCATCCATTTGAATTTGCCTTGTTCTGCCTCTGATAATGTTAACCCCAAGATACTTAATGGGAAGTTTTGAAATATTTCAACCAGTAAAATTAGAAGCCCAAGCATGAGTAGATGAGGGAACACCTTTACCAAAATCACCTTAGCACTTAGCCAGGTTCAACATCATACCTGAGATATTTTGGAAATCCCTTAATAAAGACATAGTAGCTTTTAGTAGCTTTTATGGTACGTTTGCTAGCATTAAGAAACAAAACAACATCATCAGCATAAGCAAGGTGATTGACCACAATTTTAGATTTATGAGAAAATTAAAGGTAAGGGTGCTCAGAATGCAGCTTATTAATAAGCATATACAAGTAATCAAAAGCAATAATAAAAATAGTAGGAGATAGGGGCTCTCCTTGCTTAATACCCCTGCTATAAGATAAAAAACCATGAGCTTTAATATTAACCATCACACTATAACTGTTATTAGCAAGCCACCTCTGAATTTGAGAACAAAAATCCTGTTTAAAACCTTTAGCTTGCAGAATATTAATAATGAAGTCCCAACTAATACCGTTAAAAGCTTTTCTTATGTCCAGCTTAAGGACCATGTTTCCTCTCCTGCATTTTTTATCCAACTCCTCAATCATCTAATGTGCTAAAAGATCATTATCCATAATACACCTACACTTGATGAAAGCAGATTGTTGTTCAGTGATACGCCTAAAATATATAGTTTTTTTAGACATATTTTTATACCAATTTTTGAGATACTGTGCTTTAATGGAAGGTATTTTTGTGTTTTTCTTTCAGGTACAGGTAAAAAAGGTGAAAAATGCTCAGAGTAGTGAAAAAGGATGAAATGTGGAGAAAATAGGTGAAAAATGTACAAAAGTGTTTTGGCGCCTAAACGCCAGATCCGACGCTTAAACAAAAAGTAAACAGAGAAGGCCACGCCTAACTGTCATAAGCCCCATGCTTAAGCACCACTGGCAGTTATTGGATGAGTAAATTTAGTTTTTGTGAATTTTGAAGAGATTTTTGAGGCACCTATTGGCTTAATAGGTGGTTACAACCATCATGGATGAAAATTATTGCGAAAGGTTGCATCTCTTGGGGAAATACATCAAATCAAGATACATTTTTAAGAGATACCAAGTCACCTTCTGGAGAATTATAAAAGAAGGAAGATTGGGACTTTAAAAGAGGTCCTAAAAGTACTGGAAAGGTTTTGAAAGTTTAAAAATTGAGGAGTTAGTTGGAGAGATTTTCAGGCACCATATATTTATCATTTTTTTATTTTAGTTTTATGTTGAGAGTGTTGCAAAAGAGAAGAGATTCAAAGGAACTTCAAGAGTTTGGTGGAGGACTTGAGATAAGTTTTTATCTTTTATTTTAGACTACTTTTGGCTTTAATTTAGACTTGTTGTTGGTTTGATAATTATTTATATTTTTAAACTAAAGTGTGGTTTTGTTTCTCCATTGATTCTGAGTAGTTTTCTCTATGTTTCTTCTTAAAATGATAAATAATTAAGTATTGGATGGAAGTTGTGGAGAGTATTGATCTGTAATGTTGGAAGAAGTTGTGATGATTTAAATCCATGTACTTCATTTATTTCTTGAGTTGGTCAATCCAGATGTTAAAATTTGTTGTGAGAACATATAAGAATTAGGCTGGTATTATCTCAATGATTAATTAGAAAGAATCACATAAGGTTGTATGAATGCGAATGTAGTTCATATCATTGAGTGCAAATAAAGAGGAAAATATTCATTGAAGGGTGTAGAGTTAGAGGACTTTAAAGTGACAGGTTAAAGCCCTTAACTTGGTTTATTATTTTAGGTTATGATATGAGTTGTTAGGCTCCAGGTGGAGGGAATAGAGGGAACTCTAGAGTTAGAGCTAGTATCTTCCCTGCCTAGCTGGTCTTCGGAACTATTCAAACTTTAAATTAGCTAATATTTTTTATAGGATCTTTAGTAAGGGTAAAGAACATTATTGCTCCTATTTGGCACAACACAATATACATACTTCCATAACAAAATTCTTATACTTATTACTGGTTCATGATAAGGAGAAAGATATTTCCATATTTAGTGTTTTTCTTCTACAAAAACTCAAGTTATCTTTTTAAGTTTGTACTGTTTTTGTCAAAATATTAAAATTACCAAACATATTTAAACTTTCTTTATTGCAAAAGCATTATTAGTTTAAATAATCATTTTATTTTCCTAAAAATAGAAAGTTTTCCAAAAGTGCATATTGCATATCTTGCATGAGGTGCATGTGGGTTTGATATTAAGATCTTAATTAAAAAGTCCTATATTACTTGATAACGATAAGTATACTTGCGTAGTATCCCATTAAATATAAATTAAAAGTTAAATTCTTATTTTTCTTCAAGATCAAGTTTTTGGTTTTGTTACAAAATAAGGAAATATAAGTTAAAAATATAATCATAATTATTGTTATACTGTTGCATATAAGCAGTTATCGGGGAACAAATTTTTGGCATCGTTTCCAGGGAAGTGAACTGAAAATTGTAAAGAATCTTTTGATTTAAAAGCAAATTTCTATTTTTATAAAGCCTTATTTAAACTTTAAGTTATTGTATTTTATTTTGTGTGGGTTTAGTTTTATTTTACGTTAGTGTATGCGTAGTTCAGTTTCAATGCTCTATGATTCTGAATTAGAGAGAACTGTTAGAAAAATCAGAAAAACCAAATAAATAAAAATCTTGAAAATCCAAAAAAATTACAGAAATGGCAGGTCAAAAAGATCAAAATGCTGAAATTCATCAAGGTCAAAATGATCAAAATGCTGAAATTCATCAAGAGTTTAGACCTTTAAGAGATTATGCCAACCCTACTGTATATGAACTTCATTGTAGTATTCAAAAACCTACTGTAGTGGCTAATATCAAATAATCAGTTTGGGAGATCACCAACTCAAGATCCAAATTTACATCTTGCAAATTTTCTAGAATTGTGCGCTACATTTAAATACGATGATTTTTAAGATGATTTCATAAGACTTAGGTTATTTCCTTTCTCACCGAGGGATAATGCTAAGTTGTGGATGAATTTGTTAGCACTTGGATCTATCAGAACTTGGGGTGATTTAGCATAAAACTTATTTGCTAAATATTTTCCACCATAAAAAACTATGAAGTTTAGAAATGATATTACATCTTTTAATCAGTTTGAAGAGGAATCTATTTAGGAAGCTTGAGAAAAATTTAAAGAAGTCCTAAGAAAGTGTCCACATGATGCTATACCAAATTGGTTAATAATTCAAACATTTTATAATGGATTCGTTAGATCTCTTAGATAAATTATCGATGCTGCTGTTGGTGGTTCATTGATGTCAAAACCATTTCATGACACCTATACTTTAATTGAAGAAATGGCTACCAATAATTTTCAATGGCCTTCTGAGAGGATTAATCCTAAGAAAGTAGTCAACTTTCATGAAACTGATGCATTTACTATGTTAGCAAATCAGGTTACTGTAATTTCAAGGAAGTTAGACAAATTTGGAATGAATTCTTCTCAACCAATTTCCATGACTGAAGAGAATTCATTAGGCAAAATGGTAGATTATCAAGCATCATTAGAAACTTTGAATGTCATAAATAATAAGCAGAATATCCCATATGCAAATTATTATAACCCAGATTGGAAAAACTATCCCAACTTTAACTGGAACAACTATTCATGTGGTACTAATCAGCAACGGGGGAACAACCAAGTAAACACATTAGGAAAATGTAACAATGAAGGGAATAATAATTATAGATCTACTTATCCTCCAGGTTTCAAAAGTAACACACAATTTAAGAAGAAGAAGTTGTCTATAGAAGAAGTGGTGTTACAAATGGGAAATCAATTACAAAGCCAAGGCACTACAATTAGAAATATTGAGAATCAACTTGGGCAAATAGTAAATTCATTAAGTAATAGATCCCAAGGAACACTTCCTAGTAATACTGAATCAAATTCAAAAGACCAGAAGAAAAAGAAAGTAAAAGTCGTTCAACTGAGAAGAGGAAGAGAGTTGGAAGGTAGGGTTCAAAAAGAAATTGAAGTAGAGAGAGAAGAAATTGAAAAATCAAAAGAGAACGCTCTGAAAGATTCTAAAAGACCAATTTATTCACCAAAAATTGATTTAGAAAAACCACCACCTCCATTTCCTCATAGACTTCATCAACATAAGTTGGATAAGTAATTTTTAAAATTTCTGAAAATATTTAAAAAAACTTACAATCAATATTCCACTTGCTAAAGCCTTAGAACAAATGTCATGCTATGTAAAGTTTTTAAAGGATATTTTAAACAGAAAAAGGAAGTTTGAAGATAATGAGACTATTGCACTTAGTGAGGAGTGCAGTGTTATAATTCAGAAGAAACTTCCTGAAAAGCTTAAAGATCCTGGTAGCTTTATAATTCCTTGTGTAATAGGAGACAAATTTTATGAGAAAACTTTATGTGATTTAGGAATAGATGTGCAGTCAGGGGAATCAACAACGCACGTCAATCATCAAATTGTTACTTTCAATATTTCAATATCAATGAAATATCCTGCAAAAGCTAAAGATGATGAATGTTATAGGATGGATGTTATAAGATATCTAAGTGATTTTCATTTCAAAACAACTTACGAAGAAAAATCTGAATAAAAAGATTTGGAACACGGGCAAGAAGAGGAATTAGATCGATGTGAAGTACTTTTTAAGGAAGATTCAAACTAGGAGTTGAAGTTACTTCCTGAACATTTAAAATATGTTTTTTTAGGAGATTCTTCTATTTTACTAGTTATGATTTCCTCACAATTAAAGATGGAAGAAGAAGAAAGGTTGATGAAAATTTTTAAAATTTTTAAGAAAGCCTTTGGATGGACAATTGCTGATATTAAAGGAATCAGTCCTTATAATTGTTTGCATAGAATTCATATGGAAGAGAACTGCAAACCCAGGGCTGATCCTCAAATGAGAATGAATCCTACTATGAAAGAAGTTGTTAAGAAAGAAATTTTAAAGTGGTTAGATGCTGGAATTATCTACCCTATATCAGATAGTGCATGGGTTAGTCCAATTCACTTCGTTGTTAAGAATTAGTAGATAACTTACAGGGTGGAAAATATGCATTATTATATAAAATTAAATCTTGCCACTAGGAAAGATCATTTTTGATTACCCTTTCTAGATCAAATACTTGATAGACTAGCTGGGCATAAATACTTTTATTTTCTAGATGGATATACTGGTTATCACCAAATACAAATGTTTTCTAAGGATATCTAAGGATAAAAAAAAATAACTTTTGCCAGTCCTTTCGATACTTTTGCTTTTAGAAGGATGTCCTTTGGTTTATGTAATGCCCCTGCTACATTTCAAAGATGTATGATGACAATTTTTTGTAACTTAATTGAAAAACTGATTTAATTGAA
>NW_018241186.1:62178-65575 GCF_001263595.1 Phalaenopsis equestris
TTTTGGAACTTCATTTGATTGGAACTTCATTTGACTCATGTTTAGAACATTTATCTAAAGTTCTTAAGCGCTGTGAAGAAACAAATTTAGTCCTTAATTGAAAATGCCAATTTATGATGGTAGTAGGAGGAATTGTATTAGGTCATCAAATTTCAGAAAATGGTATGAAAGTAGATCCGAATAAAATTAAAGTGATCGCTAATTTACCTTATCCAACAAATGTAAGGAAAATTAAGAGTTTTTTAGGACATGTTGGATTCTACAGGCGATATATTAAAGACTTTTCAAAGATTGCTAAGCCTTTATGCCCTTTATTGGAGAAAGATGCAATTTTCAATTTTCATAAGGAATGCCTAAAAGCTTTTAATTTATTAAAAGAAAAATTAATCATGAGGCCAATTATAGTTTCACCAAACTGGGAAAACCTTTTGAATTGATGTGTGATTCTAGTGATTATGCTATATGGAGCTATTTTAGGACAAAGATATGATGATATTTTCAAAGTAATTTACTATGTTAGCAAAAATCTTAATGAAACTCAAATCAATTATACAACAACTGAAAAAGTATATGCTTTTGATAAATTTAGATCATATTTAATTGGAACACATTGTGTAGTGCATACAGATCATTCTGCTATTAAGTATTTAATGAAAAAGAAGGATGCTAAAGCTAGAACTATAAGATGGATTCTTATTTTGCAAGAATGTGATTTTGTAATAGTAGATCGGAAGGGGATTGAAATCAAATTGCTGATCATTTGTTCAGGCCTGAATTAGAAAAACCACTGTATTTTGAAAAAGAAATTAATGAATATTATCAAGATGAAAAATTGTTCACTATTAATGAGTGGTGCGTTATGTGGTATGCCGACATTATGAAATTTATTGTTAGTGATATTATACCCTATGGAATGACATGCCAACAAAAGAGGAAATTTATTTCTAAAGCTAATACTTAATTTTGGGATGACCCATTTTTATATAAATAAGGAAAGGATCTAATTATTTGAAGATATGTACCATTAGAAGAATTTATGAGATTATCCAAAAATTTCATAATTCTGATTTTGGGGGACATTTTAGTTTTGATAAAATAGAATACAAAATTTTAAAATCTGGATTCTATTGGCCTACAATTTTTAGAGATGTTAATGCTTATATTAAAACCTATGATAGATATCAACGAGTAGATAATATTTCTAGAAGAAATGAGACGCCCCTCAATTATATGTTAGGAGTTGAAATATTTGATGTTTGGGGATTATATTTCATGGGACCATTCATACCATCTTTCGAAACTTTATATATTCTATTAGCAGTGGACTATGTATTCAAATGGATAGAAGCTATTACTTTATCTCGATGTGATGCTCAAAGTGTTGTAAAATTTTTAAAAACAAACATATTTTGTGGATTTGGGATGCTGAGAGTTATCATTGTTGAGGGGAGAACTTATTTCAGAAATGTCATAATAGAGAAGTTATTAAAGAAATATCATATAAATCATAACATTACTATTGCTTATCATCATCAGATAAGTGGTTTGGCTTAATTATCCAATTGGGAAATTAAAATAATTATGAAAAAATCTGTGAATCCAACAAAAATGGATTGGTTAGTCAAACTTGACTATGCTTTGTGGGCTTATAAGACTGCATATAGAACACCTACAGGAATGTCCCCATATAGGTTAATATTTGGGAAAGCTTGTCACTTACCAGTTGAACTTGAGCATAAAGCATATTAGGTGATTAAGGAGTTAAATTAAAATTTGAAAAATGCTTGTGAGAAAAGGTTATTGTAATTAAATGAGCTTGAAGAGATAAGGAATGAATCTTATGAGAGTGCCAAGATTTATAAAGAAAAGATGAAGATGTGGCATGATCAAAGGATTCTTACTAAAAATTTTTAGCTAGGACAACAATTTTGCTATATAATGCCAGTTTAAGATTATTTCCAGACAAACTTAAGTCCAGATGGATGGGCCCATTTGTTGTGATAAAGGTTTATCCTTATGGAGCTGTGGATATTAAAGATCCTAATTATGAGAAAATATTTAAAGTTAGTTGACATAGACTAAAACCTTATTTTATAGGGGCTCAACATAAGCTTAATGATTGAATGATGTTGGGTCAACCAGAATAAGCGCTAGTTACGTCAGGCTGACGACGTAAAACCAAGCACTTTGTGGGAGGCAACTCCTAGTTATTAGAGTGTTTTTATTTTGATTGTTGATTTATGTGGGATTAAGAAAATTAGGGTAGTATTTTTGAAACTATTATGTGTTAGAAAAGATTTTAAGAGTTTATTTAGTGACCAAGACATGTTAGAATGAGAATTTGGATGTTAAGTTGACTAGTGCAAAAATATGCATTGGCGCTTAAGCGCGGCAGTTTAAACACACGTGCAAAATTAATATTCTATAAGGTTTAATTGCCAATTAGTTTGTAAAAATGTTCCATGGTAGTTTCTAAACGTGTCTAGGAGTTATTGGAAGTTCTAGCCCTAAAAGTCTAAGCGAAAGTGAGATTTAGAGAAAATGTCTTCGTGGGAGAAGAATTTGAAGAAAAAAGGAAGAAACCATAAGGAAAAGGTTCTTTATTTAAAGTGCACAAGAAATGTTTAATGGTTTCTTGGTCGTTAGTATTGAAGGGATATCAGAGAAGATCAATAAAATGGATAATACTATGGCTTTATTGAAGACCAAAGTACTTGAGTAGCATGCACATCTAGTGCATATTGGATGACAATTGAAGATGCAATATATCCACACAATTTATATAAATGAAGCGGATAAGGCGATGTTCATAAAGCAAAAGTAGATTAAAGAAGATAATATCAGAGCTCGTCACCACTATCCATTTTATCAACTCCATATTCCTGGAGAGACTAATGAAAGACACGAATTTATTCCTTCAAATGTATAATGCAATTAAGTTTAGTGTTAGAATTTGTGTATTAGAAGTTGTTGTTTTCAAGTGGTTTAGTGTTTAAGTCTTGTTTTTATTGTTTATGACTTCCTTATGTGTAATGATTGTTGTGTATTTGTATTTAGAAAAGTTTTCTCATCCAAGACTATTTGGAGTGAGGATTAAGTGTTTAAAGGTATTTTTACTTGTTTGTGAATTAATATAATTTTTTTTGGGTGAAAATTTGTGTTATTTTTTGCCTCAAATTGAAATAGTTATTATAAAGAATATTGAGAGAGAGGGGAGTTATAGGAAGTTAAAAATAGTCATTTTAGTGTTGTGAGACCATTTAGGGGTGGTTTACTTAGGCAAATAGTGCATTTTTCTTTAATTTGAAAATTTTGAAAATCGTACACTTGCGCCTAAGCACAACATCTCACGCTTAAGCACGAGCCAACCCGAGAGGTAGGTGCCTAAGCGCCACTT
>NW_018241186.1:65611-68983 GCF_001263595.1 Phalaenopsis equestris
TGGGTGCTTACGCCCCATTTACCCGTACGTAAGAGCCGATTCACGAAAATCAGTTTGCGAACGGTTAAATGTGAAATTTTGGTCCAAAAATCACCATTTTTACACCAATCGTCACCTTCAACCTCTTAAAATTGTGATTTTGGAAGGCTAGCGCATATTTAAAGTGAAGATTTCTTGGTAGAATCAAGTGAAATTTGCTAGATCCAAGTTCCTTGAGGTAAGAGCTTTACTTTTATGCCAAAATGTTTTATTTTCACTATGTATTTTGAGCACATTTGAAGAAATTTGAAAATTCACTATTCATGGTGAAAAATGAGAAAAAAATCTATGAAAATTGCATGGGAAGTGTAGATTATACTTTAGAAGTTTAGTTTAGTAATTTATACATGATTTTTGAAGTTATTTTTAGAATTTATAAAATTTGTAGATTGGCACCAAGAATTGGAAAGAGCCCTTTTGTTTTGAGTAAATTTGTTAGTTCAAAAGCTCTAGATCAATACAGTGATGCGTTGCAATCATATAAATTGATTCAGGGGCGGTGTTTTAGGAATCCAAGTGGAGACGTAGAGGATTTGATCATTCGCCAACAATGGGAACAATTCTATTGTTTCTCTGTTGTGGTGGTTATTTCTATTGTTAGGGAGTTCTATGCAAACCTCTCTGAGGCTGAAGACAATAGAGTCATGGTTCGAGAAAAGTTGGTACCATTTTCACCGTAGGTAATCAACTTGTTTTATCATCTGCCACCTGATAAACTATGTTTTTATGCAAATTATGGTCCGAGTGAAGAGTAGTTAGACAAAATTATTTCTTACTTGACTATTGGGACAAGACTTTGGAAGATCACTAATGAGAGGAGAGTCAACTTCCCAACTTCAAATTTATGTGCACTTTCAAAGGCTTCGCTCTATTTTATTTCTGCTCATCTGCTACCAACAAATCATCTCAGTGAAGTGACCAGAGAGAGAACAATGTTGAATTATTGTATCCATGAAGGAATACTCATCAACTTAAGAGCTTTGATTTGTCAGACTATCATAAGTTCTGGCACTGTCGTTACTACTGTAGGTCTGGGATTTGCTTCCTTGTTCTTTTCTTTGTGTGAGAAGCCTGGAGTTAAATATGATAGCTGGGAGGAAGTGTTGTTACCTCTAAAGCCCATCACTAAGGTGAATGTGAGGACTTATTTAGAGCATTCTACTTTTGGCTGGAGAGGAGAATTTTCTACGAGTTATGGAATGGAGACGTATGCTGTTTCTACCTCTGCTGCTTCTACATCTAGACCATCTACTTGACATGCTTCCACATGTAGAGGTGAGTCTACTGAGATCCAAGATCAATTATTATAGAGGATGATGGATAATATTAATTTTATGGCTGATGGGGTACAAAATTTAGAGCACTTTGCAGAGCATACTGATAGGTATAATAGGAGAACAAGCGATTATGAAGAGAAATTTCACTCATCTTTGGAGATCCTCATTAGGGGTAACCAAGGAGTGTCATTTCTTCCATATCCTAGATACCCTGATTATGAGTCTGCAATAGTTTGGGATAGCGGTGATTCAAAGGATGAGGAGTAGAATTGAGAGATTTATTTTTATGATTGTAATATGATATGAATTATGTGGTCTGGGCTTGCTACATTTGCATCTGTGTTGGTTTGAACTATGTGATGTGCTTTATACTTTTATGTTTAAGTGAGAATTATGATGTGATGTGTTTTCATGTTATGGACTTTAGACATTTATGTATGTTTACTTGTTTAGATATTGTGATGTGTGAGACTTTTATTTTTAATTGTATTATAACGTTTGTATTAGTTAGTAGTTTGTTTTGAAATTCTAGGATAGTAACTTTTGTGAGTTTTGTGATTTAGTTAGTTTAGAACTTAACTTAATTCTATGTCTTTTGTAAAGTTGAAAATCTTGCTAACTTAAGTCTTAAATTTGAAACTTAGGAGACTGCTACCCTGTAGTTTTCTTTTATCATGTTTGTGAGTTTGTTTTATGTTGAGATTGAGAAGTCAAGTTAGTGTGTTAGCTTTCTTTTATGTTTAACCCACTGTTTAGAAGTCTATTGAATCTCTACAGGTTAAATTGAAATGAAAATATTAGAAAATTTGATCAAAATTATTTTTACTCCTGTTTTTAGTTTTATAATTGTATCATTAGGGTATAAAAAATCCTGTAAGCATGTTATTCTTATTTTCATTCCTTCTTATATATATTTGATGCTAAGATGTTTAATCTGATAAAAATTTAAGTTTGGGGGGGGATGAAAAAAATTTTCAGAACTTTAATTTTATTTGTTCTCAAATGAACTACAAGTGAATTTAATTTGAAAAGGAAAATTCATCATGTATATGAAGTTATATTTGAGTAGTAAAATGTAATTTTAGAAATGAGTAAAAGAATTAAGTTGAAATTTTGAGTAATAAAGAAAAACTTTAGGTTAAAAGTTTTTAAAGTAGAAAATGATTAATATAAGTAACTATCTTAAGTAAGAAACATTGTATATTTGAAAATTTTAGAAATTTAGACTTTTATTTTTAAAACTTAATTTTTTTTATTAAAAATAATATTCAAAGCTATTATTATATTTATAAGTAAAAGTTTTGTATCAAAACTTTGCTTTAGGAAAAGAAAAGTAGAATTCAAATTTATTAAAGGCCTCTCCAGATATAGTAATCCTTGCCTAAAAAGAAAAGAAAAGAAAAAAAAGAAATAGAAAAAAAAGAAGAGAAAAAGAAAAAAAAAAAAAGAGAAAAGAAAAAGAAAAATAAAAAATATAAGGAAGGAGAAGCTTGAGGATTAGTGTCTAATCAAAATTGGTTCTACATTTGATTTTTTTAAAGTATAAGACTTGAGAAAATCTTAAGCTTATAGATATAACATAGTAAGTAAAATTATTCTTAATAAAAATTTTTAAGTGGAGATAATAAAAGAGCTAAATTCTAAATTTGGAAGACTTGCAATATTTCTAAATTACATAGGAACTTATATTTTCATCTTTTTTAACATTAGAAATTTCTAAACTTTAAGTTGGTTTCATTTACTGAATATTTTTTATAAATTGGACTACTATATTTCTAAATCTAAATTTTAATAACTCCTAAAGAAAGTCATATACATATCATAAATATTTATTTTTTAAAGATTGAAGTGTCACTTGAGGATAAGTAATATTTTAAGTTTGGGGGATTTTGTTACGCCTAAAAAATGACTACGTATCATATAAATTTTTATGTTTATTTTTAATGATATTACACTTATGGAAGGTTTTTGTGTTTTTGTTTCATTTAGAGATAAAAAGGTGAAAAATGCTTAAAGGAGTGAAAAAGGATCAAATTTGGAGCAAATAGGTGAAAAA
>NW_018241186.1:69485-78968 GCF_001263595.1 Phalaenopsis equestris
CACTACATATTTATCCTTTTTTTATTTTATTTTTATATTGAGAGTGTTGTAAAAGAGAAGAGATTCAAAGGAACTTCAAGAGTTTGGTGGAGGGCTTGAGATAAGTTTTTATCTTTTTTTTAGATTACTTTAGGTTTTAATTGAGACTTGTTCTTGGTTTAAAATGATTTCTACTTTCAAACTAAAGTGTGGTTTTGTTTTCTCCATGGATTCTGAGTAGTTTTCTTTATCTCTCTTCTTAAAATGATAAGTAATCAAGTGTTTGATGGAAGTTGTGGAGAGTATTGATCTGTAATGTTAGAAAAAGCTGTGATGATTTAAATCTATGTACATCATTTACTTCTTGATTTGGTCAATCCAAATGTTAAAATTTGTTGTGAGAACATGTAAGAATCGGCCGGTATTGGCTTAGTCAACAATTGGAAAGAATCACATGAGGTTGTATGAATGAGGATGTATTTCATATGATTGAGTGCAAATAAATAGGGAAATATTCATTGAAGGGTGTAGAGTTAGAGGACTTTAAAGTGACAGGTTAAAGCACCCAACTTGGTTAATTATTTTAGGTTCTGAAATGAGATGTTAGCCCCTAGGTGGAGGGAATCGAGGGAACTATAGAGTGAGAGCTGGTATCATCTGATACACAAAAAATATATGTATTTTTAGACCTATACTTTATACTTATTTTTGGTGATATTGCACTTTAATGGAAGGCGTTGCTATTTGGCACAACACAATATGCATACTTCCACAAAAAAATTCCTATACTTATTAGTGATTCCTGATAAGGAAAAAAGATATTTCATATTTACTGCTTTTCTTTTACAAAAACTCAAGTTATCTTTTTAAGTTTGTACTATTTTTGACAAAATATTAAAATTATCAAAAATATTTAAACTTTCTTTACTGCGAAAGCGTCTTTAGTTTAAATAATTATCTTTTTAAAAATATAAAGTTTTTCAAAAAGTGCATATTGCATATCTTCTTTGTGGGTTTGATATTCAGGTTTTAATCAAAATTTCCTATATTACTTGATAATGATACGTATACTTGCGTAGTATCCCAATATATATAAATTAAAAGTTAAATTCTTATTTTTCTTATGGATCAAGTTTTTGGTTTGGTTGCAAAATAAGGAAATATAAGTGAAAAATATAATCAAAATTATTGTTATACTGTTTCATATAAGCACTTATCGAGGATCATTCAGCAATAATATAAAAAAGATGGGGTTACAGTCTGTTAACTATAATTTTGTTATAACTTTAGATATCATAGTGGTCAAGGAAAGAGGGTGGAAATTCTCCCAAGAAATTTTATAATTACCTTTAGAGATACACACAATAAGAGCAGAGGTGAAATATTTACAGGGTTATTTTCAAGAAAGAAACTTTGTATAGCAAGAATAGCCTCCTTTATAACACTTCCCAAGAATGGATGTAAAATACAGAAGAGAAACCATCAGGGCCAGGAGCTTTAATTGGGCAAATAGATTTGAAAGCATTCAGAATTTCTTGCTCATTTGGAGGGAAAGACAAAAAGAGATTATTGATATAATTATATTCCTCCACAAAATAAGTGGGGTCAACAGGCAAGGTATGTGTAGTTGACTGAAAAAGCTCAGAGAAATAAGTAACAACACTATCACCAATCTCTTCCCTTCCAAATTAGTTAAAATGCTCCCATCCCCTATATTAATTTTTAAAACGTTATTGATATTTCTTCTGTGTTTAAGGGTCGCATGAAAATATCTTGTATTTATATCCCCTGCAGCAAAGGAAGAGTCATTAGCCTTTTGTTTAAGAAATTTTTCCTCTAAGGTAATAGTATCCAATAAAATAAGATGAGCATGGGCAAAAATATCCATCAAATGAGGAGAAGCTTGTGCCTCCAAGTTGTGCCTGGGCATCAAGTTGTGCCTCCAAGGAATCAACATTGTATTGAGCATCCTTGTCTTTAGTATGAACATTACCAAAAACCTGGTGATTCCATTTAGTGAGGTGGGCAGCCATCTTCTAATGTAATTGCCAGAGAACAAACCAAGGATTTCCAACTCCGTCAAATTTCCATCCTTGAGTTACCAAATTAAGATAAGTATCATGAGAACTCCAAACATAAGAAATTTAAAACAAGCTATGGGTGGTTTAACAGTAAAGTAGAGTGAGCAAAATGGGATTATGATCAAAAGTAACATGACTCAAATTCTTAACTTTCACAATAGGAAAATGATTTAGAAAAGCAGAGTTAGCCAAAAATTGATCCAGTCTCTGATAAAGAAAACCTCTACTCCAAGTGTAAGGTGATCCAGAATATCCCAAGTCATAGAGGCTTGCATCAACAATAGAATTAGAAAACTTGTTAATAAGAGAAGGCTCAACTCTACCAGCCCCTTTTCTCTCCATAGTCTTCATGATCATGTTGAAATCTCGACCTACAAACCATATGTCATTTATGATGTTTCCAATAGACTAAATTTTATGCCAAAGTTGAGTTTTTTCATGAATATGAGAGCTAGCAAACAAAAGTGCCCTATCCATGAAAGTCTTCAAAAGAAATTTGAGAAAGAATATACTGCTCCTCATCATTTGTAACAGACATAGTGACAGTGGGCTTCCAAAATATCCCTGAAGGTCTTCAAAAGAAATTTGAGAAAGAATATACTGCTCCTCATCATTTGTAACAGACATAGTGACAGTGGGCTTCCAAAAAAGCCATATTTTGTTGTTAATGTTGCAATGAGAGCGATATCCCTTGAACTTATTAAAAATTCAATACTTGTTAACTTGAACAAAAGGTTCCAAAGTAGAAAAAATTAGTAATTTATGGGAGTTAGGGTCTGTCACTCCCTAATATTCCATAACATTATATTAAACATGACGACGTGATCCAACCCTTCTCGAAGATCTATTAGGATTGACCAATTGTTCCTCATCAGAGTGACGCCACTCCCTAATATTCCACAACATTATATTAAACATGATGACGTGATCCAACCCTTCTCGAAGATCTATTAGGATTGACCAATTGTTCCTCATCAGAGTGATAGATGCCTTCTTGTATAATATTCCCAGCATTAACTCTAGATAGCTCAATGTTACGTTTAGACCTTTTTCTAGAATGCTTTTGCACCTTCCACTCATTTTCTAAAGTTAAGTTAACATTAGATAATGAAGCATGTATATCAATATCATCAGAGCTAGTACCAACTAAAGGAGATTGAACCATAGTGGTAGATGGAAAGTGTCCCTTATTAGTGTTATGCCCCTCAAGCGTTGTAACTGTAGGCTCATCTAAAGCCACATTATTATCATTTTCAATCAAAATTTCACCCAATATAGCTACTTCATTCATCTGCAAATGTTGAGGGTTGATATCAGTGCAAGTATGAAAGATACCATTATCTTCTTGACATTCGTTGGTGGTCATATTTAGATGATTATCTTCCTCATATGTATGTGTAGCTTCTGTACCTAGAGGTTTTAATATATATATATATATATATATATATATATATATATTATATATACATATATATATATATATATAGTTTTAGAAAAATAAGAAATCAAATTGATCTCATACCTTTCAAAGTTTAGATGAAAGAGCACTACACCTCAAGCTATGTATCTATCTTGAAAGATAGACATGTGAGTTGATAGTGTGGCTTAATCAAATAAATTAAGAAATGTATGACATCTGTTTGGTCTGTAAAACCATTTTATTATAAGCTGACAACGTCCCCTATTTAATATGAAAAATTAAACTGGGTTTATATGAAGTTAGGTTTGAAAAATCTTCCTATAAGGGCAAACTCATATAGTTAATTACATCTTAGATAACCGAAGTCACCTAAGAAAACTCTCGATAAAAATCAAGGGATATTGTCATCAAGAATTTCAAAAGATATGACTTTTCAAAAAGATCAGACAAAGAGGTGTGAAATGGGAATAGCTCAAATTTAGAACATTTTTTTTAAATCTAAAGAAAGAAGTACTAAGGGATGTCATGGATCCTGAGGAGAATCTTTATGACTTCCCAATCTATTCTAAGGTTTGGTTTCAACATCAAGAGGAATTAAGCGTTTTATCTTGCCAATTTTATTAATCAAGGCTTACAGTTATGCGAGATGGTCACACAAATAGCTTAGAAAATGTGAGGGTTTAGGTCTTAACAAATGACAACATTGGAATCCTAAAGCGAGCTAAGGCTTATGTTGTATAGCAGAGCTAAACAAAAGTCCTAAAGAAAAGTTGAGGATTTATGCCGCACTAAATGGACAACCTCAAAATCCTATGGCTTGGTTGTTTAATTCTAAGGAATGGTTGAGCTGGTGTAGGCATGTTTTGTTGTTGAAGATGGCTATGCTACCCATAATGCTGGCTCCAAGCTCCTTGTCGTAGAAAGTTTAAGTTTAGAAGTCTTGAATTATAAGTTTGAGTTTAGAAGTGTTGAATTGTAAAGATTGAGAGAAGTATCAGGATTAGAGGTCAAGTTTTCTAATGTGTCAAGTTTTGATGTCAAATCAAATGTTTTCTAAGGTTATAGTTATTTAAATATCATAGGGAGGGTTAAAGTTGATTAGAGCGACACCAGTTAGGATATCACAGTTTCCTCATTTTGGCATCACTATTTTCTTTTGAATTTACTTAGTTTAAATATGTTAAGAAACCCATTTATACCAGGGAAATCTCGTTAACAACTGTAAGTTACGTCCTCCGAGGGACTCCCGTAAATTTAAAAGGACGTTTTAAATTTAGTGAAATATCAAAGGATTTATAGTTACTTTTGAAATAATTAAATGTTTTTTTTTAAATGTTGATTAATTTTTTAAAAAGTTATTTTTATTTTGTAAGTGATGTAAGGTACTCACCCAAGCAATTTACAATATTTGCATAAAGTATGATAACATAAATTAAATAACACAATAAAAGCGTACCTGTCATCTTCTCGGCATCCAGCTGAAATGTTAGTCTTTTGCAACATTTATGTATTTTTGCAAGGGACAAAGTAAGATATGCAAGTTTTGAGCAATTGAAGGTACAACTAACAAACCCCAAGTATGACTTATAGGGTCTCGAAAGATCTTCATGGATGATTTTAGAACAAGATATGGTAAGTTAAATTTGTCCTTCAAAATATTCAAGAGATTACAAAGTGCTCGGGGAATAACCCTGAACTACTTTAAAGATCCCTTGAAACATTTGAGTTCATTTTGAACTTATTATATTGCTCTACTAATCATCCTAGGTCAAATTAAAATTACCCCATTACTCGGTAAACTTTGATATTTTAATCATCCTGAGGACAGGGTACCCAATTAATTAGTTGATATTTCACTTAAAAGTTATGTAAGCGAATGCCCCTAAGACAAGTTTCAGTCATTAAGGACCTTTGTACCGACCACTAAAGTTAGACTTATAGTGTTGATAAATAGTCATATTAGCCTCTAAATCCCATCAAATGAATTAAATATCAAGTCTAGATCACTACCAAGCTCTTTAAATCCAATGGGAGAGAGATTAACAAAGATTTAGATTTTTAATTTAGGTGATGTGGATTCTGATTAAAAGAATTCAGATCATCATTAATTGTGAACTTAATCATGAACTTAATCATGAGTGAAACAATGAGTGAAACATCATCTTACTAGTTTAAGCCCATCACCTGGAAACTATTTAATCTTTGCTTAACTTCCAAATCTGATAATTTAGAAAATTCAAAATTTTAATCTTATCATGGGAAGGTGGCAAGTTGGTTTCTACCTTTTACCTATTATGTTGCAATCATCCAAACATATTCATTAGGATCAAAATTGATCATTTTCCCTTTAGATTAATTCTAAATTTTGATTAAGGAACCAAAATCTAGAATGACCACTTTAACCTTGGGCTCTTCACCTCATAAAATTTGAAGCATAATTCAAGTGAGTTGAGAGATTTTAGAGTACCCTATCCATAATGTGATTGAAACATCAAAGGAGAAAAATGTGGTTCTCAGATTTTATTTTAAATAATTATTTTAACTTACAAAATAAAATTTTTCTTTTTTATTTAAATGATCAAAATAAAGCTTTTGGTTTATGAGAAAAGTATTAGAGGTTCATTTAGGATAGAGAAAACACTTAAGTAAAATACTATGATTTTCTAAGTTAAGTTTTAATTTAATTTTATAATTATTTATTGGTTTTTTATGATTTAATTAAATGGAAAATATGTTTTAATTACCAAAAATTATATTTGCATTTTTATTAAACCTCTCGAAGTCCAAAGAACTCAGAGAAAAAAATTTAATATTTCTATGATTTTTAATTTATTTATTATATTTATTTTAATGTAAAATAAGGGAAATACATTTTTAAGCCTTTGGAAATTTATTTTTAACTTAAAAAAATTAGGAAAATTATTTTAATGAGTCCCAAGTGATCAAGAAACAATTAGAAATATTTTCATGTATTTTTGGAATTTTAAATTATTTCAAATTATTTTTAATTGAAAATAAAGCACAAAAATAAAGTATTTTATCAAAAATAATTTTTATTTTTCTTAAGTGCTCCTGATCACAAGGAACTCAGAAAATTACTTTTAATATTTTTCCTAAGTGTATTTAATTTAATATAATTATTTTTGTACAAAATACAATGTTTTTTGAAAAATCAACTTTAGTTCTTAAACATAATCAAATAATTTTCAAATTTTTAGAGTGGATTAACATTTTTGTACACAATATGGAATTAATTTTCTTAATTTTTTATGAATACTCAATTTAAATAAATTAAAACAGGATATATACACTTAATTAGTTATAGAAATTCACAAAATTATTCAAGCCATCAAAAAAGATGGGTCAATATGGAATGAATTATTCTTAGACACCTGTGCTTGAGGCAAATTCATTTGAATAAATGATAGATTCTCAATCATCATATGAAACTTTAAATTTAATCATTAATTGAACTAATAATCCTTATTCAAATTATTATAATGCTGGTTGAAAAAATAACCCTAATTTAGTTGGAGTAATAATAACTATAATGTTGTAAATCCGTAACAGGGGAACAATCCTATAAACCCATTGGGTAATTCCAACAACCAGGGGAACATTAACTATAAAACTTATTATCCTTCAGGTTTTAATAGAAATTCATAAAGTAAGGAGAAGAAATTTTCAGTGGAAGAATCAGTATTACAAATGGGAGCATAATTACAAAGTTAAGGTGCTGCAATTAGAAACATGAAAAATTAGTTAGGATGTATTGCTACTACACATAGCAATAGACATCCGGGAACTTTGCCTAGTAATATTGAAGTTTATCCTAATGATCAGAATAAAGAGAAAATCAAGGTTATTCAACTGCGAAGTGGAAGAGAATTAGAAACAAAAGTTCAAAAAGAGATTGAAGTTGAGAAAGAAGGGGTGGAAAATGAAAAGTCTAGCGAAGATTTTTATCTTGAGTTAGAATAAACTATTAAACTAATGAAAATTCTTGTAGAAAGACCACAACCTCCATTTCCTCAAAGAATAAAGTAATATAAGAGAGATAACAAATTTACAAAATTCTTAAAAATATTGTGAAAATTAACGATAAACATTCCATTTGTTGAAGCCCTGTAATTCAAAGATTAAAGTTATGTGAAGTTTATGAAGGATAAACTTAACAAAAAGATGAATTTAACAGATAATGAGACCATTGCACTTAGTGAGGAGTGTAGCCCTGTAATTCAAAAAAAGCTTCCTAAAAAATATAAAGATCCTAATAGTTTTACTATTCCATGTGTTATTGGGAAAAAATTTTTTGGAAAAGCTTTATGTGATTTGGGAGTCAGTATTAATTATATGCCTTTATTGATTTTCAAAATGTTAGGTTTAGAAGAAATTTTACCTACTACTGTAAATCTTCAATTAGTTGATCATTCAATTACCTATCCTAAAGGAGTTATCAAAAATGTTTTGGTAAGAGTTGATAAATTTATCTTTCTTGTGGATTATATTGTGTTAGATATGAAGGAAGATAATGAAATTCCTATCATTTTAGGGAGACCATTTCATGCCATTGGAAGAGCTTTGATAGATGTGTAGAAAGGAGAGTTAACAAAAAGAGTCAGTGATCAAAAAGTTACATTTAATATCTCAAAATCAATGAGATACCCAACAAAACAAAGAGATGACTAATACTTCAGAATGGATATTAAAGATTATTTAAGCTATAATTATTTCACAGATACATTTGAAAAGAAAATTGCAGAAGGACATTTGGAGTATTAAGATAAGGATATAATTCATGATAAATCTATAGAAGTGAGTAAAGAAGAATTGGATTATGTTTAAGAAAAATTTGAATTGTTAGATCTTATAGATAATAACAGAAATTTGATTTCTTCGATTGTGAAGCCTTCTAAACTAGAAATAAAACCACTTCCTAAACATTTAAAATATGCCTTTTTAAGATATTTATCTACATTACATGTTATCGTATCCTCAGAATTAAATGAAGCACAAGAAAAAAATTTGTTGGACACTTTAAGAAGATATAAGAAAGCATTTAGATGGATGTTAGCTGATATCAAAGGAATTCGTCCTTCAATTTGTATGCATAGACGTATGCATAAAATTTTATTGGAAGAACATATTGAACCAAAGGTTGATCCTTAACTGAGATTAAACCTTATGATAAAAGAAGTTGTTAAGAAAGAAATTTTAAAATGGTTAGATGTTGAAATAATATATACTATTTCAGACAGTGCTTGGGTGTGTCCAATTCAAAGCATTCCTAAGAAAGGTGGCGTGACTATTGTGATAAATGAGAAAAATGAATTAATACCAATAAGATAAGTCACTGGTTGGCGAATTTGCATTGATTGTAAAAAAATTAAATTTGGCCACAAGAAAAGATCACTTTTCTTTACTTTTTTCGGACCAAATGTTGGAGAGGCTAGCTGGGCACAAATATTTTTGCATATTAGATGGATATACTGGCTATCATAAAATTTCTATTGCTCTTGAGGATCAAGAGAAGACAATATTTACTGGTCCTTATGGTACTTTTGCTTTTCGACGAATGACCTTTGGTTTCTATAATGCACCTAAAACATTACAAAGATTTATTATGTCAATTTTTTAGTGATTTAATTGAAAAAGGGATAAAAGTAATTATGGATGATTTTTCTGTGTTTGAAACTTCATTTGAAACATGTCTAATTCATTTAGAGAAAGTTCTAGAACAATGTGAAAACATTAATTTAGTATTAATCTAGTAAAAAATGTCAATTCATGGTTGCAATAAGAACTGTATTTGTGCATAAAATTTCAGAAAATGGCATGGAAGTAGATCTGACAAAAATTTAAGTTATAGCTAACCTACCTTCACCTACAACTATTAGAGCAGTTAGAAGTTTTTTAAGACATGTTGGTTCTTATAGGTGGTATATAAAAGATTTTTTAAAAATTACGAAGTCTTTATGCTAACTTTTGGAAAAGATAAAAAAA
>NW_018241186.1:79796-80711 GCF_001263595.1 Phalaenopsis equestris
GTGTGTGTTTGTTGGTGTGTGTGTGTGTGTGTGTGTGTGTGTGTGTGTGTGTGTGTGTGTGTGTTTGTATTAATGCAGTAGACTATGTATCCAAGTGGATTGAAGCAATAGCCTTACTTTGATGTAATGCTCAGAGTGTTTTAAAATTTTTATTCAAAAATATTTTTACAAGATATGGAATGTCAAGAGTAATCATTACTTATGGAAGATCTCATTTTATGAATAAAATAATTGAAAAGTTGGTTAAAAAGTATGATATTATACATAGGATTGCAACTACTTATCATCCCCAAACTAGTGTTCTAGCAAAAGTATCTAATTGTGAAACTAGGAGAATTTTGAAAATAACTGTAAATCCTGATAAAATGGATTGCTCTCTTGGATTAGATATTGAATTATAGGTATTTATGATAGCTTACAAAACACTTATAGGAATATCCCCATATAGATTAATTTTTGGGAAAACTTGTCACTTACTAGTAGAATTTGAGCGTAAAGCTTACTGGGCATTAAGGAGTTTAATTTTGATTTGAAAGATGTTGGTGAGAAAAGATTGTTGCAACTAATTGAGCTTGAAGAATTAGAAATGATTCTTATGATAATGCTAGGATATAAAAGAACAAAATGAAAGAATGGCATGATCGGAAAAAGGGAATTTGAGTATGTACAAGAAATTTCACTATACAATAAAAGATTTAAATTATTCACAAGAAAATTTAAGTCTAGGTTGTAAAAGTTTACTCTTATGGAGTTGTTAATATTGAAGATCACAATATTAAAAAGATATTTAAAGTAAATTTACACAGACTGAAACTATATTTTGATGGATAAAGAACAAAATTTAGAGAGACTATAACGTTGAGTCACCGAAAGTAAAAACTGGGTAAGTCAGGTTGACAACATTAAACCAAGCAA
>NW_018241187.1:0-2933 GCF_001263595.1 Phalaenopsis equestris
TTGTTCACGAACAATGAGCCATTTTGATAACCTATTTATCAATAATGGTAATAGTCGATGGACAAACTAATTGACATTGGGATGAGCTCATCAAGCAAACTTCACTCGAGCAAATTTAGTCGAGGTTTCATTAACAAAGTTTATCAAGTCCATTCCTCCTAAGAAAGGCTAGTTCAATCTTCACTGTGTGGATCAACTGAGCTTGAACCAGTTTATTCTGGGTTCCTTGGTATGTGCATTTATTTATTTCTTAGTAATTTGTGGTGCAATTAACTCCCTTAGTTCCTAGCCTCGAACAATTATTAAATCAAGTTATGTGGATTTCTGGATTCCTCGGTATCATGATTATGGTCATGATGGCACATGGAATATTTTTGTAGATTGTGCAAATCACACTCAGGATTCATCAGTATCAATTTTAAGAAATACTTCTTATTCAACATGGCCTCAATTATGTCAATAATTGACACTCATAATAGAGTCTATGTAGGTAACTAGTGGATAAGTGGCATATACCTCCTCTTCACATGATGATCAACACACCTCATAATGATTGTGCTCTTTAAATCTTTTAGAAACATGTTGTTTTCTAAAATGTTCAGGGCTAGCAATTTGAAATTTTAGACTTGTTAGAAGCCCCACAGAGCGACTTCTTTATCCTCTATCAACATGCTAAATACTCATTTTTAATTAATGTGGATCCTGGAGCTTTCCATTGGAGATGTTGGGAGGAGTTTTATACCCTTTAGTAGAAATGTAGTTCTTAGCTTGTTATCAATTTAGCTAACATTTTTACTCCTTATGGACCAAGGGCATAACAGAAAAAGACTTCATTCAACCTATGGGTGAGTGTTGCTTGTGCTATTACATGTTTAAAAACTCTGAACACCAATATCTCTCTTTATAAATAAGTGACTAACTAGCTCTTAGTGAATTCACTATTGAACTTACAAACTCTTATGTGAATTAAACATGTTGGTGAACTATGTAAAAAACATGTGGTTGAAATCTACTAAAGAACTGATCACTTCTAGTGATAGATTGTTGAAACCCTTGAGTAATGATTCCTATAGAGTCATGAAAAATAAAAATGCTTCAAAGTATCATATGTTACAAGTAAGCAAGTTATTGATTCGAATGAGACAATGTGGCCAAATGGGTCAATTTTGCTCTTAAAAGATTCCATATATGGAATATTAAATCTCATATGGATATCCTCTTTAGTGATATTTTTGGAGGTAGGATTCTCCCATTAATATTATTTTGGGATTTTCTTTGCCTTTTTCACTTTCACACTCCAAGGGGACTAAACTAGCACAGTCGAGATGGTATATATATCGTTCTTATTCGCTAGAGTAAGAATGAAGTCCTTCTCCCGCCAAACAAAAAGTGCTCTGCTTGGTGGTGTTTCTAATTAAGGAGAAGGAAGTGTTTGCTCCCTTGGGATTGTTTTTGGCACTTCTTGCAGCCTCCTTTTTATTACTGTCATCAATTATTTTTTCAGCTCATTTATTTGGTTATGTTGCAAGTTTTCTATTTTAGTCTATATGTCTAGTAATTTCTCTGTAATTTGCTTTCCTCATTATGTGACTACAAATCTTATTAATGACATGTCTCCACACTCACTGCTTCTTTTAGAGTGTTGGATCTTTATTTGGATGTCAATCCATACCACATAAAATAGAGCTAAAATAAATATTGTATTCACCTAAGAGAATAGAGAAGGAAAAAGAAAAAAATTATCTTTTTTAGTATCTTAGAATCCTTCTCTTGCATTAAAATAATCATCCCACATTTATAGTGGGCTTGGCTCAAGCGTTACAAATCAAGTATTCATTACACTTCAATCCAAAGATATTCTTGATCTATCTCACTTTTTTTTTTTCTAGTTTTGGAGTTATACTTTATATTTTCCTAGATCCTCTCCATAGATAATAATTGCTTATGAAAAATCTTTCCTCAAGTTCAACTTACAAGTAATGCATTTTTCAATCAACTTAGCTAAAAGGAGTGTTGATCTTTATACACAACTTGATTTCATGGAGAGTTCAACAAATTAGGCCATGCTGTGAGTTGATTTTTCTTGCCAAGTTATCAGGTTATCTCAATTTGGCAGAGTATTTGTGCGTCGGTCATCGTGGGCAAGCTATAATCATAACTCTATGATTAAGTTTATCGGTCGAATTAATTTTGTTGAAGTGTCTAGCCGGTTTGTTGAG
Organism: Phalaenopsis equestris; assembly: GCF_001263595.1. Taxonomy (NCBI): domain Eukaryota; kingdom Viridiplantae; phylum Streptophyta; class Magnoliopsida; order Asparagales; family Orchidaceae; genus Phalaenopsis; species Phalaenopsis equestris. The sequence continues at coordinate 2,220 of NW_018241187.1, forward strand.
TTGTCTCCCTTCATATCTCACATCTGCATTGAACCCGATACATACATACATACATACATACATACGTACATACGTACATACGTACGTACGTACATACGTACGTACCTACCTACATACGTACATACCTACATACGTACGTACGTACATACGTACATACCTACATACGTACGTACGTACGTACGTACATACCTACATACCTACATACATACATACATACATACATACCTACATACATACATACCTACATACATACATACATACATACATACCTACATACATACATACCTACATACATACATACATACATACATACCTACATACATACATACCTACATACATACATACATACATACATACATACATACATACATACATACATACATACATACATACATACATACATACATACATACATACATACATACATACATACATACATACATACATACATACATACATATATGCACCGTATCCTCAGATGAGTTGGTCGAGCATCTGCTTGCCAGTGGAAAGACCACTCTGGTTTGGGGATCAAATCCCCCCGAGTGTAGGGTGTGGTACTCGAATTGTTAGGCGCATTAGGGATGGACAGGGCTCGTTTAATTGTCTCAGGCCATTCTTTTTAACAATATATTGTTAGGCGCATTAGGGATGAACATGACTCGTATATAAGCCTCCGATCATTCCTTTTAACATTATAAATATATATATATA
>NW_018241187.1:3029-10454 GCF_001263595.1 Phalaenopsis equestris
GGGTGATTGCACTATGTGTATATATGCATATATATCTAATGAGTAGCATGGTCAAAACTATTGCACTCAAAATAATAGTACTTATAAATTAAACCTTAAAAATTCCATTTAAATTATTTAAAGTGGCAAATTAAAATGAGTAGAATTTTAAGCATTTTTATTCAAAATATTTATCCAGACATTTAATTATATATAAACTTATATGTATATAATTATTTTACATTTATTAACTATGCGCATTATTTCTAGAATATGCAACATAATAAAATGTGAGAATATAAAATTAAATGAGTACGATGAGACTGAAAAATCTAAAGCCTGGGAACATCTCTATTTCATTGCACCTAATTTAACTTTGTTGGTATGACTTACAAGATTTTAATGATACAATTATTTATTTGTTAAATATTTTCTTTAGCCTATAAGAATTAATTAACAAATTATATCATTGAATATGAAAATTATGATGGGTATCCAATCATCCTAGCACAATCGATATCTATATATGATTATTAGTCGAATGCGAATTAAAATTAAAATTTTTAATGATGACAGCTATCCTACATGTTGTCATCTGCAATAGAGATATGTGTTTAATGATACAGCTATCCTACGGAGTATGTCAGCTGTCTTCACTAAATACGATATAGAACTTACAAAAGCGACGCGTGAGGAAGTTCGACCGTGAGCCTATTGGATATATACTGCTTTCTGGCTTTGAATTTCGTTGATATTGTGAAAGCCCGCTGTCAATAGATTCCATAAAAAAAAAATATTTTTATGTTTTATAATAATTAATTGACCTAATCAGGTCTATCTGTTTTCACTTAATTTTATTATTGCTGGAATTATAGGAGGATCGAATTATTTAAGAACTAAATCAGCGGCGAGACCTCTTTCGCTGTTTTCTCATTTGGTTTTCCGGTTAAATAGCAATTATAGGCGATACAATTCCATGCTTGTTTATAATCTAATAACCATAATTACATAAAATGATTCAACAAAACTCAACCAAGAAAACAAAACTACTATAAGCTACCTACTTACAAAATTTAAATTTTAATTATTTAAATACAAACGTGTAAGTGCAATATAAGCCTAACCTTAGTATTTATTTTTTAATTTAAATGAAAATATAAATTTCAATGCAAGCTGACTGAGCCATGAATGTTGATCCCTTGTATGATGTTGGATATATTAATTTATAGCAGTTAATTTATTTATTTTTAATCTCTTACATTGGTTTTGCACATGTATGTACACATACATAAATGAATGCTTTAAAAAAGCTTATATAGACATAACATGAGTATATAAATGTAGAGAATGGGGATTTATCTTTATGTTGAAATTATTCTAAGCACTACATGAATCCCTTCTATATGACATATTTCCTAAAAAAATTTTAAGTTATTTGAATATAAAATTTCAGACGCAAATTTGCTGTTTGTGGAGTCTCCTGTGGGCGTGGGCTTCTCTTACACGAATACAAGTTCTGATTTACAGCATTTGGGAGATGCCGTCACGGGTATATATAAGAAATCGCTTAATATTGCTTTCCTGATTTGTTTATCAAGCGAGATTTTTTTTAAAACTAACTCTATTGCATTTTAGCAAATGATTCCTACGCATTTCTGGTGGGCTGGTTCAAGAGGTTTCCACAGTACAAGCCCTTCGAATTCTATATAGCTGGAGAAAGCTATGCAGGTACTACGCCTTTTAAATTAATCTTCATCTTATTCTGAATATTTTTTAATGAATTTGTGATGATTATATTCATCATTTATTAATTTCAGGACATTATGTCCCACAACTTGCTAATAAAATATTTGATGCAAACAAAGAAGCAAAGGAGAATTATATCAATTTCAAAGGCTTCATGGTAGGTATCGCATACCTTTCACATATATAGCTGCCATCTAAATTATTTGATTCCCTTTTCTGAATCACATAATTAAATTTTTTATATATTTGCGTATATTATTATGCAGATAGGAAATGCATTGATGGATGATGAGACGGATCAGACGGGTATGATTGATTATGCGTGGGATCATGCCGTCATCTCCGATCAGGTATACCGAGATATCAAGATAACGTGCAATTTCAGTATAGAACACGACAACGATTCTTGTAGTGCTGCGCTGGATAGATATTTCCAGGTCTACAATATAATCGACATGTACAGCTTGTATGCTCCTGTATGTGTGGAAAAAAACACAGCCAAAAGATTTACTATGATTGAAGGCGTCGCTCCTAAGCTCTTCTCGAAATATGTAAGCATCCAATATATGTTATTGTTAATCATATGAATAGTTTGGTTTGATGCAAATTAAATTTAATATAAATTAAGTTATTGAAGCTGAGTAATTTAAGAGGAAAATGAGCAGTGAAGTGAATTAATTTTGAATGAGAAACTAAAAGGGTGATTGCACTATGTGTACATTTAGCTTTTTCGGGTGAAAAATAAGAATAAGCAGGGTTTTTGTTCCACAGATCGATGATTTAATTGTAGGTTTGTTTGAGAAAAATCTGGTTTTTATGTGGCAAAAGTAAAAAGACTAACAAGGTTTTGAATTTTTTTTTGTTAACAAGAGAGAATGGCATCAGAAGCCTGCAGGTTATGATCCTTGCGTCGAAACTTATACAGAAATATACTTCAACAGGCCAGATGTGCAAGAAGCTCTGCACGCAAATATCACAAAATTAGGCTACAACTGGACTCATTGCAGGTCTCTAACATATCATTATCATTTTTTATTCAATAACTACAACTTTGTGTTTATATATATATATATATATCAATTTAGCTTTTTCTTTGACAAATCTTTTTATTATTATTATTTTCTTATTAGTGATGCCATCGAAAAATGGAATGATGCGCCTGCCTCCGTACTGCCTATCATAAGAAAGCTCATTAATGGTGGCATCAGAGTTTGGGTTTACAGGTAGGAATCCAAAAATCATGCTGGAGCAAAGTTTGCTAAAAAAATGCTCAATTTTGTGTAGGATTGTTCATTTGATTTACACTTTGCTTGCTCTTTAATACTAAACTCTTCCTTAAGCAAAGCATATATCCATGAAAGTACACGGAAATAATAATCAAGTATATTAAATTAAGCCAATTTTCAAGAGGGACAGCCTAATAAAATTATGTTCTGCTTATCCATAGAATTTCCAGGAATTTCATGTAGGAAAAGAAGAAATAATAAGACTTCCTCATAAATTAACAACTTTCCTGGTGCAGCGGAGACACTGACGGTAGGATTCCAGTAACCTCAACAAGATTAACCCTTCGTAAGCTTGGCTTGAACACTACTCAGGAATGGAAACCTTGGTACAACAGGCAGCAGGTAACACAATAATTTTGAATATATTTGGTCAAAACTTCAAAATATTGAAAAAATTACTCATTTTTCTTAGCAATTCAGGTAGGTGGTTGGACAATCATCTTTGATGGACTAACTTTTATAACAGTTCGAGGTGCTGGGCACCAAGTTCCAACGTTTGCTCCAAGGCAAGCACAGCAGATTGTATCACACTTCTTAGCTAATCAACAATTGCCTTCATCCTCGTTTTAGATTTCATCGTTCCTCTCAATTTTCCATAATTTAAAACCGTTGTCAAGGGGATTAAGATTAATCTCCCAATAGCTTGTTTCCAAAATAAACGTGTTGGTTGTAACTAAAAAGAATGGAACAGAAAAAGCTTATTTGGATGTCTTTTTAGTTGTTATTCTTACATATTTAAGTATTCTTTTATTAGCAAAGATATGATAAATGAAGAGCTTGTGCAATGAAGCTTCATCAGGTTTAAATGAACATATTTCTACTTGAATAAATAGATAATGAATTCTAAAATCACTGTAATCAATAATTAGGCCTCACAATTCATAAACGGCATATAAGATGAGTTCAAAAGCCATGTTCGGAATTATGAATTAATCATGTTTTTACTTTCGCTTTCATTTCATGAAAGTTCCATTAAAAAAAAAAACTCTAATTTAGTTAACAATTAAGTTGATTGAATAAAAAAAAAAACAATTGATGTTGATCAGGCTACTAAAAAAATTACCTAATAATTTCTAATTAGTAGCCTCTATCTCCGAAAAACTAGCCCTAACATATACTTAACTTCTAACCCTTTAGCATAAAGGAAACTAAAATTAGAGGGATAAGAGCAGAGACAAAGTTTATGGCACCTTTTTTGGTGCAACAAGCATTTTAGGGACGCATCTTGATCGTTTCTTGATAATCTTGAGTGTGAGCTTGTTACCATAATCTTATGGCTGACAATCTAAATTTCACCATTATTAAGGGATAAAGCCAAGGCATTGTGCTCATGACATGAAAGAATTTGGACTCAAATATCTCCATTTATTTCAGAGGAGTCCAACACCTTAATGCTTGACTGCAACTCCTCGATGCTACCATTTTATTGCTTTGATGCTATGTAGCATCTCCATGCTCACCTCTCTATTTTGAGAGCAATTTTAAAGAGAACTGGAGGTTTAATTTCTCAACACTTCAATGTTGAGCTCTAGCTTATCTGTGCAGTGTAGGGCCTCTGCCACAGTACCACCTCATAGTACCAGTGAGCTATAGCTTAGATGAAATATTTTTAAATAACTTTTCATGCTTAAAATGGCCAAGAAGGAAAGGTTTTGTTGGTCCTTGCTCATGCTGTGGGACAAGTATAGTTAAAGAGGTAAAAAATAAGAAGCTTTCTGGAAGCTTAAAGAGAAGAGAAAATAAGGGATAGTTAAGTTTACCCTTTATGCTAGTTTAAGTTTAGTCTTAATAGCTCCATCCCTCATCCTAGTTCTTTCCTGACAATAGGCTTCTCCCTTCTCCCACTTCTTCCTTCACATTGGAGGTTCAATCCTTAAGAGTCTTGCAAAAACGAGGAGAAGGGAGCTTGCAAGAGCTATTTTCTAATAGTTCAAGCATCTTGCATGCTAAGGAGTTGGATGATTTAGAGATCAACCTCAATCCACAATAGTAAATATTTTCCCTCTCTTTATGATTAACAACATTGTTAAAGGCACTTAATATCCTTCTAGAAAGTTAAATTTAGTTTTGTATGTTTAAAGAAAGCTTATAGGACAAAAGGCATTTTCTCTTAATCCTAATACAATTTTTCAAGAGAACTTAAAGCAAACCTCCACCGTCCTTTGGCACTATAATGCCATTGACAGATACTCAGTCACCACACTGCCTAAGCATGTAATGCTTGTGCAACACTACAATGTTGTTGATTGTTTGAAAAATCTAACCTCTCATGCTTTTTGGTATGATGGATTATCTTAAGTTTACACATTTGGAAGCACGAACATGGATCAAACAATCATATTTGTGTTTGACCATCCCATTCGAACTATAATTGTTACACAACTACATAGTGTGATGGCCATATTTTCTTACTAGTTTATGTTTAACCACAGTGAGACAAAGAACATAGAAGCTTGAGTCCCACCATTGAGTAGGATTGGTTTTTGAAGATCATAAAGTAGATTCAATGATTTATGAAAAATTATATTGATTTTAAGCAATTACAACATAAAACCTACAAGACAAGGATTTTGGAAAGTTTACAAAGAATTTATAAAATCCTTGGAAATACATGACAATTTTTAAAGATAATGGAAAATATTCATGGAAAAGGTAGAAATCATATCTTAAATTATCCTTTCTTAATTTTTTTTCCTTTGTTCTTCATGGTTTTAGTGTGGGAAGAAGAAAAATTCAAAAAAAAAAAAAAAAAAAAAAGGAACAAAGGGGAAAAGAAGAGAGAGGTTTTGACTGTTAGAGTGGAAAAAATAAGGAATGTTGGGCAGTTTTAGTCAGTGGGAAGAGGGTGGTCGACAAGGTTTAAGGAGGGAGGTTATAATTTGAAATTAATAATTTTGATTTGGTTCAATTGGAGGGATCCACGACTTGGCTTGGTTGGACCATTGGAAGAAGAGCATGTGAATCGATGTTGCATCAGAAGGAATTGGTTTGATGAAGAATTAAATTAAAGTAGAAGATATAATGACAAAGTTGTAAATTAAGCCAAATTTGGACAATGAGATGTAAAAATTTCCATAACTTGGCTTAGAAAAATGAGAAAATTAAAATTAGTATTCTAATTTGAGGAAAAAATAAGGATTATGATGTTTCAATTGATTTCAATAAAGGAGCTGTGTAGCCATAGTTATGTTTATTTGAAGTTCAAAGTTAGTTGGTTAGGTGGTCATGATGGTCGAGAAGTCGACTTTAGCAAAAAAAATTTGCTCTGGTCAAATTGATAGAGAAAAGTTCTAAAAATTAGTGGTCGAATTAGGTTTGGCTAATTCCACCTTGATAAAGAGATATGATTAGTTAAAGTAGGCCCCACTTAAGGAGAGAGAAAATGTTAATTTCGATCAAAACTTTTCATTTCTATTTATTACTCTAAATGATGTATTTTTTGGCTTATAATAGCTTTTGGTTAAATATTAGAATTAATATGTTGCCTTTTTGAATGAGTTATTGTCAAATTATTATTGTATACAAAATGATCTTGACATTTTGAATTAAGTGAAAATATGACACTCATTAGCACACAATAAAGAAAAGTATTCACGTAACCGACCCCACTTAGTCGGATAAAGGCTGGTTATCCTTATTGTTATTGCTTTTTATTGTTATTGCTTTTGTATGCTAGGATATTTATTAAACTAAATTTTTTAAATATTGAGTTATTCTAATTAAAAACCTACCAAAACCATAAAACTTATTTTGGAAAATTTTCGAATCATTACCAAAGGTAAGCTTTTTAAAGTTTTAAACTTAAAAATCATTAAAAAATAAACTACTACCGTAGATGAATCTAAATTGATTAAATTATATATTTTCCCTTGGTCCAAGGCATTGTGCTCATGACATTAAAGAATTTGGACTCAAATATCTCCATTTATTTCAGAGGAGTCCAACACCTTAATGCTTGACTGCAACTCCTCGATGCTACCATTTTATTGCTTTGATGCTATCTAGCATCTCCATGCTCACCTCTCTATTTTGAGAGCAATTTTATAGAGAACTGGAGGTTTAATTTCTCAACACTTCAATGTAGAGCTCTAGCTTATCTGTGCAGTGTAGGGCCTCTGCCACAGTGCCACCTCGTAGTACCAGTGAGCTATAACTTAAATGAAATATTTTTAAATAACTTTTCATGCTTAAAATGGCCAAGAAGGAAAGGTTTTGTTGGTCCTTGCTCATGCTGTGGGACAAGTATAGTTAGAGAGGTAAAAAATAAGAAGCTTTCTGGAAGCTTAAAGAGAAGAGAAAATAAGGGATAGTTAAGTTTACCCTTTATGCTAGTTTAAGTTTAGTCTTAATAGCTCCATCCCTCATCCTAGTTCTTTCCTGACAATAGGCTTCTCCCTTCTCCCACTTCTTCCTT
>NW_018241188.1:0-291 GCF_001263595.1 Phalaenopsis equestris
TCGTTCCACCACCTGAAACTTAAAAATGCTTGTGAAGGCATTTATGAAGAGTAAGAAAAATAAAGTTTTGATAGTTTTACTAACCATATATCATATCTTAGTGAGTCCTTAAAAATTTTAATTAAGGATGATTCCATTGAGCAAAGAATATTAAGTTTAATAGGCCTCTAAGGTATCGAACAAGTTAGGAGGGGGAAGCAGGTCCATGCCTCCCTCTCACCAACTGGTGAAAAGTCTCGAGTTCATTTAAACTTTATATGTTGCTTAATAGTTCATCCTATAAATACCCTT
>NW_018241189.1:0-314 GCF_001263595.1 Phalaenopsis equestris
TGTCACAATCCAAAGTTACCAGTTCCATCGAACTTTACCACCCCGAATTTCACACCGAAAATTGTCATCTGAAAATTAATCATGCAACAAACTCTTCTATAAAATTTCATCAATATCCTTCCCTATTCCTTGCCTTTTCCGTGTTCTGAAATATCAAGATCCTGCTAGGAAATATCTCTAGATTTTCTTATATTTCCTACACCTCCAGAAAGGAATAAAATCAGAATAATATTTCGCCGGCTCCAGCAAAGGAAATAAAATTGGAGGAATATCCAACAACAAAGAAAATCGGAAGCTCTTCCTTTTCTGATTTG
>NW_018241190.1:0-873 GCF_001263595.1 Phalaenopsis equestris
TTTAATGTGATATAAAATATTTTAGCGATAAAATATTAAAATTAAATTGACATTGTTAATTTTTTAAATTTTTTTTTATTTTTATTTTGGATGATAGATATATAAATACGTGAGAATTAGGTGATAAATGCCCTTTTTAACATATTGGTCGGGAGCTAAAGTTTTCAAATAATAAATATTAAACTTGAGATTTTCAATATGATACATTAAAATCTAATCGCTTAAAATGTAACGGCGATAGATGATCTTTAAAGAGGATTTTTAATCGGGATTGTTCAGACGATATGGGACTAAATGTAATGGCTTGTGTTGGCATTTACATACATACCACCAAATTCTTATGTATTTATACATGCTGTTCAAATCAGAACTTAAGGCCCATCAACGGAATTTTATGTAAAAAATTTCACTAAAATCTATTTACTTGCATATGTAATTCCTAAATAAAAAAAGAGAATCCATTAATGCTCTATTTTAGAGAAATTTACATAAATATTTATTTATTTGCATATCTAGAACCTAAACTTCTTTTTTTATACATTCTAAAATTATTTAAAAATGCATCATACACATATACATATGTGGATATGTATTTATACACACATACATATGTGCATATGTATATATGTACATATATATAATCCTCTTGATCAAGTGAACATTGGGATTGGAATTTTAAAAATTAAATTAATAAATGTCCACACTCAAATTCATGATCAAATATAATGCCTTCAATAGAAACTAAATGACATAAAAAATGATCTGATCAGAATTCAAATAAGCCCATATCATGCATTTCAGGCATAAAAAAAGATTTGGAGCATACATTGCCAAATTTTGCAATTTTATAATCAAATTGAGCAACTCAAAGAG
>NW_018241191.1:0-1794 GCF_001263595.1 Phalaenopsis equestris
TCTAGACCTCAACCAAAAGTGAGGTCAACACTGTCGCACGAGAATAACTGCCTCTCTAGAACCGTCGCGCCTCGCCAAACTGCTCAGGTCCTCCTGCTTCGCAAACTCCCAAACAGTGAACTCCCCGAACCCTTCTATGCGCAATCTCCACCTCTTCCCTCTGGCCGAGCTGCTCGCACGACCGCAATCCTCTGCTGGCATTGGCCCTCGCTCGATGACTGTTTCTCCTCCGTCTCGCCGAACCGCACAACCTGCGGTGCGAATCCAGTCGATCAAAGCTTCCACTGCTCATTGAATCTGTCGCGATTTGGCTGCTTGTGATGCGATCCGACTCCTCTGTTTGTGAATGCCAAACTTCTCTTCTTCTTCGCTGGCCGCGAACACCTTTACGCGGACATCTCTAGCCAAGAAGTATGGATATGTACTTCTTGGCATAGAAATGAGAGATATGTACTTCCTGGCATAGAAATGAGACTAAAAAGAACACAAGCAAACACAGATCGTTTACGTGATTCGATCCAACTGGATCTACTTCCACGGAAGGGAATCAATCAATTAGTTCACTAAGGCAAAAGAAATGGAGAATACAAAGCTTATACATAGAGATGAGCCCTCATCTTCCTTCTATGACCTCTCTCTCAAGCGACACCTTGATACAAGGCCTCAAGATGCTCTCCTCCTCTCTAGCTCTCTAGCTATTCTCTCCTCCTTCGTGGTAGCTTAAGATCTCTTCCCTTGCTCTCCTAAGCCTCAAACTCTCTCTATTTATAGAAGCAACAGAGTGGTAGGTGGGAGGGAGGTGAGCGGGAGGGAAAAGAAAGGGAAAACAAAAATGCCCTTTTATCTTAGTTCAATAATTGGGGGTCAAAATAACACTAACATTTATCTTACAAGTTAAACATGCATATTTTTTTACAAATTAAAATTAGGTTTTTTACCCAATTAATGAAGGAAAATATTGGAGCTATGTAATTACCTGTAATGTGAAAAATGAGTATTCTTGGCATTTGATTATTCATATGAAAAAAAAATTGCTTTACTTATTCATGTGAAGGTCCAGTGGTCGTTTATTCATCGGGATGTAAATCAATGTGCTAATTGGGCTGCGAGAAGAGGATTGGATTCTAAGGTGATTGATTTTTCTAATAAGTTTCCTTTGGAGCTTTATGGGTTGCTTGATGGGGATTGTTTTAATTTCCATTTTATTCGACTAGTAATAGTTTCTAAGCTTTTTGTGTGAGTTGTATTATTGGCGAATGGTTTTTAGCATTTTATTTGCTCTGTGTGAGTTGTATGAATTTGGGATTTAGTAGCACTATTGGCCACATCCTTGTAATTATTTTTTTTGATGAAACAAAATTTTCTACGGGATTCATTAAAAAAAAAGAAAATAAAAATATTACAAACTTCCTTATTGCGATCAGCGCAGAACGTCATTATTTTATATTAAATCTAAAAGATTACAATATGTGCCTTTAAGGACTTCTTAATTTTCTAACTCTATTTTATAAAAAATAATATAAAATTATATTACATCTCAAAATAATTATTTTCTCATACAAGCTTCCATTGCATTAAAAAAAAAAAATTGAATTTTTACTTGAATAAAAGCCCTATTTTTTTCCAAGTTTTTTCCCCTACTCCTTTCCTCCCTTCGGTTCCCCAGCTCACAACTCTCTGTTTGTTTCCCAGCTACCCATGAGACCAAGAGAATTTACAATTATATTTAAGAATATGCTTTGATTTTACAAATAATGATATACTTATAAAATACTTCATCAATATCCATCCCCC
>NW_018241191.1:2280-4571 GCF_001263595.1 Phalaenopsis equestris
AGTGTGTCAGTTCTTTACTGATGTTAATTTAGGTCAGCGCGTCGGGTTCGGTCTGATCCGAAAATGACTCGACTCGAATAGCAAACCCGGCCCAAGTAATAAATGGATTGAAAATTAAGACCCAAACTTGATCCAAACATGGGCTCAACCCGTTAACTCGAACTCGACCTAGACTTTCATTCTTATTCGGGTAATGTTTGGATTTTTAGGTTTAACCTGAACCCAACCCGAGTAATAAACATATTGATTTTTCTATCCAGAAACTGACCCGGAAAATAGCCGGGTCAAAAATAACCTAGAATTCAAGTAGGATTAACCTGTTGGGTCAATATTTGGCATCCATGATACTCCAAAAGTAGTATCAGGAGATGCTCATGAAAGCGAGCACAATTCTGTGAGACGCAAGGCAGAGTGCGCGCGGGTCGAACGTGTGCGAGCCGTTGAGGTTGTTACGCTCTGCACTCGCGTGACCTTTGCGCAAAGTTTTTTCCTAAAAATATTTATGTTTATATAATTATCCTCTAACTGCTTGCCATTGCGATTCATACCTTTCTCAATCACCTGTAACGATTATTTGGTTGGAGGTCGAAGAAGAGTGAGAGAGCCGGTGAAAGAGCGGGGAGAAGTTTTGGGATCAAGGTAAGACAGCTGAATTTGAAATATATTATTCGAATTTTCAGATTGTGGATTGGAGATATCACCTTCAAATTTGATTCCTTGTAGTCTGCTTGATTTGGTTCTGCAAACGTTGGTCGTTTGAGTTTGATCTGTTTGAGTGTTGACAGAAAGTTTGATTTGTTGTTTTTTTTTTCAAGATTCTGCTGAACAAATTTAGATTTCGCGTTTGGATTTCGGTAATGCTGTTGTGTTCTGATGATCGATGGCAAGAAGAAGATGAAAAGATGATGCTCTTCTAATTATGTTTTGATCTGGAACTCAGTTTCTTTTTCCAAGAGATTTTTTGTGATTTTTTTTTTTTACTTCTGGTTTTGTAGCGTAGAAATGATTTCTCGAGTTCCAGCTCAGATCCTGCTGTTTTTATCTATGGATTTCTCCCCTGTTCTCTCACCCGTCGTCTCTGCATTTTCACATCTGAGAATTTTTTTCCTGAAATTCCTCTCCCTTATAAGTTATTATGCCTTCCCGCGCAAGATTCGATGAAATTAGTCTCATCTTCCGAACTCATTTCATTCCTTCCTCCATAGATGGACAGAGAAAAGAAAAGGAGTGACACAGGTACATCACCGGTGCATGATCGGGCGGCCAAGAAAGGGAAGCTAACGGTGACGGCAATCTCCGAGCTTTTCTCCGACGATGATGACGATTTTATACAAAAACCAGACTCTTATCGTCCCCTTGGGGTGTTTGAGTTCCCATGGCAGAAAGATAAAGGTGCACTTGCGCTCGAACTGGACGGCTGCAGTTTCCGCGAAGTGTTCTACTCTTCACTCGTCGACGGCATCTCGCCGTCGCGACAGTCGCCGATCACCATCTCAGGCGAGGCCGACAAATCCTTGCCGTCTGATGGGGATGCGGACGGTGTCGATTGCATCTGGAGCTGGGCTCTGCGCCAGCCACTCTCCGCTTTATATTGCAAGAGCTCCGGTGCATGAAAATGAATTTTTTAGAGCAGTTTGAGCGCCGTCCACAGTGGAAGCATGAGCACAAAATCTGAATTTGAGATGGTTTGTTTGAAATATTTCTGTAAAAGTTTAATATCATTTTCAGTTTAGAATTTTAAAAATTTTGCTAGAAATTATCAAATGGGCGAGTTCATCGAACCATGGGCTACGATAAAAAAGACTTTTTTTAGATATAAATTTAAAAATTTTGTAATAAAAATATGATTTTTAAGATAATTTTGGTGAAAAAGAAAGCTGACAGTTACGTTTTAGTTAAACAGAGTGATATTTTTCTGCTACCATAAACGGCTAATAAACTATCAAAGCCCTGAATATTAGGAGAAAATATTAGGTTAGACTCCTGATGCAGCCGGAGTCCTATAGGGGAGCGCCAAATGTAAATTGGACTCATCACAATACAGTGTGATTGGTCCTCCCCCTATCCTCTATAGGACTCCTGACCTAATATTTTCTTTGATATTACAGCCATAAGCAGTTGACTATCTATCTAATTGAGAGAGAGGTAGTAAATCAAATTCAGTATATTTAAATTTATCAAATTCAGTTTTGATGGGAAATGTTTAAGAGTGGCGGTTGCTTGTAATTGGATTTATGAAATTCAGATTTAAATTTAATGAAAAATTAGATTTAGTTTTTTTTTTTATATAT
>NW_018241192.1:0-487 GCF_001263595.1 Phalaenopsis equestris
CTTTATTGGTAGTGTAACAGAAGTTTTCCCACCTCTGATCGCTAATAACTTGTTTAATTTCTCCTCCCAAACCTTCAAAAACTCGATCTTGTATGCATTTCTTTTCTTCAAATACAGAAGTAAATCTTGATTGAGCCTTCACATTGACGAAGCGAGACTCGTCGAACTAAAGTCATCTCTTTGGATGTGGACCCATTTCAATCAAATCACAATCATAGAAAAATTCCAAAATATACTTCAAATATGCAAATAATGGCTTTCGAAAGTAATTCTAAGAGTTCAACACTAAGTTCCATGAATTTCTTCCCAATATTTTCATCACATTCTCAAAATTTTTGGATCTCCTCAATGTAGAAGAAATCCATGGTGAAAATCAAATATTTTTAGTTTGGAGTGAAGCTCTTACCAAGAGAAGATCAAATCCAGTGTCAAAAAGCCTTGAAATCGCCCCAAATCCAAGATCTCTCAAGCCCTAGGTCAAAAATTG
>NW_018241192.1:585-1242 GCF_001263595.1 Phalaenopsis equestris
GCATTCGACGGGGGGTTCGGCGGCGTCAGCACGCTCTATTGAAAATGAAACATAACTCTCGGGAAAAATCCACCGTCGGCGGCGTCGAAGGCGCTGTCGGTGGGTTCTATTGATTTGGTTTGATTTACAGATTTTTGTGATTTTGATCAATTTAAACCTCAACGACATTTGTTCAATCATTATAGACGTAATTTTAAGTGATTAAATGATGTACTTATCACAAATAAACTTTCATAGCACAAAATATCACATTTATATAGAAATTCTAAGAGGTACAATATACGTTACATAACACACCGAAGTTTGGTATTTTCTCAACCTCAATACATTAATTCAGTGTCGCAATCCAAGCTACAATACTCAAAAAGCTGAAAACAAAACATCCTATGCTTAGTCTCAACTATACAAAGATCTAAAAACATAATTCTAAAACAAAGCAAACATAAAGTTCAAATCAAATTACGCACATAAACAGACAGGTAGTAATATAAATCTACTGTTCATCAGATTCAGTACAAGATTCTCCTCTGAGATCACCCATTGATTGCACATGAACGAAGAGGTTGTAGAAGGGTCGGTATGGAAATTCTTCAGTAGAATCCTCTTCTATCAATTTCATCCTCCTCATCAGCTGTATCAAACTATCTTCTAAATGTC
>NW_018241192.1:1333-1812 GCF_001263595.1 Phalaenopsis equestris
TTGATTATGCGCAGGATCACCAGAGTCTTGTCCGAAACTAAAGGTTGAATCGGCAGTGAACTCTGAGATGGTTGATCTACCATAATAGTCATGTCATTTTCATCTTCAAAAGCTGGGAATCTCTCAGTTCGGTCCAAAGGTTTCCAAGGTAGAAGTACCTTTTCCAATTTTTTGTAGGATGCTTGGAACTAACTGCAAAGTGAGAAAATTGTGGAAGGGTGTCCAAGCCCATAAGTTGATCCATGAACGATCAGGCCCAAAATTGACTTCACAATTATTGATCCAATATCGATTGGTAGTCCCCTTTGGATGCAGTAATTCAAAATAGCACTTTCTTTAGAAACTTTACCGATCTTCATTGTCGGTAACAGTTTTGCAGAAATGAAGAAATGCCAGTGTTTTGAAATGGGATTTAAGAGTGTCGTAGAAAAACTAACATACTAATTTTCTCTCATTTTCCAATCTTCAGTTTCGTCCGT
>NW_018241193.1:0-464 GCF_001263595.1 Phalaenopsis equestris
TTTGAAGAAGAGTTAATGATAAGTAGTGTTTGTTTATTATTGTTAAATAAACTTTATTTTCTTTATACAATTCATATTTATTTGTATCTTTTTCACGAGGTCTGAGTATTTTTCTTTGTCTTTCTCCCTACTCTGAGATAGAGTGAAATGAAGAGATAATTTGGATGTGCCAATTTAAAAATATAAAATAAATTGTGATGATTTTTTCACTCCATTTTTAATTTACTTTTCTATTTAGCCAATTAAAATGTTAACATCTGTTGTGAAACATATTATCCGGAAAATGGAGTATGAGTTTCACAACAAAGTGAGAATCACATTTGATTCCATGAAGGAGTGTTTCGTTCATGGAGTTGAGTGAAAATAAATGAGAAAATATTTATATTACTGGGTGAAGAATTGGAGATTCGAGGATGACGGACTAAAATTCCCAATTTGGTTTTAGTTTTTAAGAACTAAAGCAA
>NW_018241194.1:0-12676 GCF_001263595.1 Phalaenopsis equestris
GACCCACAGTAGTCTCGAGCGGTGTCGTAGGAAGTAAAAAAAATGTAATTCTCGATGGAGAGAACTACATGCTGGATGGACTTAATGGCAAACCATCCACAATGTAGACACGTGGGAATCCAAAGTAAGTATGTGAAAACAGTGCTCAAGCAGGCTCCAACATGCGGATGGTACAACATGCAGAATCCTAGACGAAGTAGACATGCAGAATTGGACAAGTGCAAATACAAACATACAGAATGCCAGACGAAGCAGTCATGCAGAAGTGGACAAGTGCAAATACAAACATACAGACCATGTTGCACCGCACATATAGATGTCGAGGAGCAAGGTGTAGAGTAAGACGCCGCTAGGAGGCTCAAATATGCTCGCAACATATGAAAGAATATGCTCGCAAGTGCACTTTAGAGTGTGGATATGAATGTGTTGATGTAAGCAATGTGAAAAAAAAAAACATGATATGAGTGCACATACCAAATGCAGATGGTAGATTGATTGATTGGATCAGGGTGGTCGATTGGGCTAATGTGTGCGAACGATAAAGGGTGGTTGATCGATAAAATTGGGTTGATGGTGATGCTGATTGGTCATGTCGACCGAAGATGGTTGATCGGGCTAGCGTGGGCGTCAGATCGATGAAAGATTGTAGATCAATACGATCATGCTCATGATGGCCGATTGATCGAGAAAAATGGAGATGGTTGATCGATCCGGTGTGGGAGGCTAATCGATGGAGGATGGTCGATCGATATGATCGGGTTGGTGACCATCGATTGATTGAGTAGACCGAAGATTGTCGATCGGGCCGGCGTGATCGACGAAGCATGCAGAAACATATGTTATTTTTTGCATATTTTAAATTCATGTCATCCACTTTATGAAGAGCCAAACATATGAGACAATAGAACATATTAGATTTGACGATGAATCATGCTAGTCATAGAGAACTCTCAGGAAACCTAGGGTGAAATAATGAAGATGTGTACCAACATCATATTGCATAAGGCAACATGACACCCACCTCCATTTGCAAGATACTAGATGATGAATCGCTCGTAAGGGGGATTCTGTGTGACCAAAAAGACGATCATTAAAGATATGCACTTGTTCTTTTGATCGAAGTATTTCAAAAGACTATTTGGATGAAATCACTAAGACAAATGACAGGATTAAAACAAACCTGAATTTTTGGATTTTTTTTCTAGAATAAGAAAAAAGTTTATTTTCTTTAGATCCACGAGGTAAAGCACAAAGCACCTAATGCTATGGGGTTTCCTCTAAAAGTACAAAAATCCTAACCTAATTCCTCTAACATCCAGATCTAGGAAGATCTAGGAATGACAATATCGCAACAAATTAAAAAAATTCACCTACGCGATGGTTAATTGAAGCATTTATTTCATAGGAAAAGCTCTCCTCACCAGAGAGAATGACGAAGCTGTCAAATTTCTTCTCCAAAGTAATGAGAAAGTTCTCTTCACTAAAGAAGATGATGAGATCATAAGAGTTCTCATTCTCCAATGCTAGGATGAAGCTTTCCTCGTTGGCTCACCGGAAGTTGTCGGAAATGAGGAAGGTGACAAGAAGGCGAAAAAGCATATGAGGAAAATATAAGAAATGGGCTTTCCTCGGCTTCCCTTGACGGAAGAACAAGAAACACCTTTAAAAATCTTTTTGGAAGCTCCTTGATTGCTCTCCCTCAAGCTCTCTTCTTCCTTAAGCTCCTCAACCAAAATAACAGCTGATCCTTGCAAACGAGCTTTATTGCCCTAGTTAAACTTCTCTTGGGAAAAGGCCATGGGTTCATAGCCATTTTTTTCCATTTGGCATGGACCAAAAATAGTCATTATGCCATTTTTGGATGAAATATCAGATGGATTACTGGTTGTGGCCGCCTCACTGGCGGGAATCCGAGAACAAAAGGTCTAAAATCGAGGAATAAGTTCCATCGGGGTCACAACACTATTCATAGTGTTGCAGATAAAGGTTTGATGTGACTACACCTGAGGCCCAACACAATTTCATCGGGGGCTTTGCCTGTTCAGCGTGGTCATGCCATCCTCGGGTGTGAGCATGCCACTCGTGGGACCTGGAGCACTTCAGGTAGATTTTGGCAAGGCCACACCCAAATTAGGCATGGTCACACCACTGGTGAAGCTTGGTCACGATGAATTAAGCGGGTCACGCCAGACCCCAGAATATTTTAGCTTTCTGAAAAGCTCACTAGCTGGTTTTCGGACCTCGTGGAACCTTCGAAGGATTGTATATTAGCAGTTATGATCCTAGGACCTCTGTGAAGGTCGTGAACATGTCTCAAAAAAGCTCAAGAGGATGAACCATTTATGTGTCACCGAGTAAAATGGCTCTGACATGAAATACGTCTGTTCAAACCATAGGATTAAGATACAAAAACGGTGTGGTGTACCTCATCGACGGACTGTGTCACGAGAATATCTGTATCATCAAGATATAGCCTGATATCGCAGGAACAAACATCAACACAACGGACGTCAAATGTGATGCCGACTTGGCGGGAGCCTTTTCGGAGCACACTGATGACGGTGTAGACCTCATGTATGATGCCTGAAGTGTTCGCCAAAAGGTCCTACCAGTTCCTCAAGTCACAACAGACCACCTATAATCTCAATACGGACATGAACTACATAGAGAGGATACCCCGTGTATGTTGCATGAAAAACTGAAGCCAACAATATATTGGGCTCTCATCAATAATTTAGCATCATAAGACCTAAGATATCATTTTCTTCAGTACTCCATGGCATCACCTTCAAAATATTTGATGCCTGTATTTCTTATAGATTAAAAGATTCCTCATATAGATTTAAGGTACTCTGAACTTTGGTCATCCATCCAACTAGGTGCACTCATTCTTCGAAGCTATTTGGATTTGTTATGCCAATAAATCACTAGATCGCTGCTCCAGTATAGGTCATTATTCATTTGTCAGTAACAATCCTTTTTCATGACAAGGTAATTAAAAAACAACTTACAGTCGTCCCCTCCTCTGCAAAAGAGAATATCATGCACCATCCTTTATCACTACTGATGTTACTTAGCTAAAATGACTCTTACAAGAGTTTCAAGTTTCAATTACACAACCAACAATAATTCAATGTAATAATACATATATTATGTGCATGACATGTAATCCAGTATTTCACACTCATACAAAACATTTAAATCATATATTAATTTATAAGGGAGAGGATACGTTCTAAGCACACAAATCCACCATTGATCCACCATTGACTCCATAGCACACAAATCCACCATTGACCAACCGTATGAGGTCTTTACAAATTCTCTTCCAACACCTCCATTTCATTCTCTTCGTGGGAACTTGACACTTAGACGGGGAAGTGTCAACATGAGGGGTTAATCTTTGCTATTTCAGCTTATTGAATTTAAGACTATATATGCTCCTCTATTTGGTTTCTTCTTGCATCTTTTATTCGTAAAGTTACTCTCAGCAATAGTGTACTATTATCTGTAATTTCCATGCTGTAAGGTTGTTTTCGAGGATAAAATTCTAACTACTGGAAAAAAGTTTTGTAAGAAATTCAGAGTTAATCTATCTTGGAATTAGATTGCAAATTATTGATTTTTTTAGTAGTACTATTCAAATGAAATATATGTATTGATCTAAAATAGTCTACAACTATTTTAAAATTGAGTTATAATAGTCTTCCATAGAAACTATTTAAGCCCCAAATTAAGAAGAGAGACAAAATTAACACTTCTATAACTTCTAGGATTAAAACGACCCCATTTAAATAACCGTGAATTATTTTGGCACTTCACTCATGAGATAACATGATCACATAAAACATGAATTCTAAAATTAAATAGTGGGAAGTTATTAAACTGACATAATTTACTTGCATTTTCTGAAATTTAGTAGAATTAAGTTACATCCATTATCTAAGTTAACAGAAATAATAATATGCAATTGATTTACTTCACTTGGCCGTCATTTATATTAACACGAAAAATAGGACCATTCAAGTATTGTTTACTTCATTTTATAATTTATCAAAGTTTTAATTGGATTCGATTCGGCTTCAATTATTACAACTTACATTGAACGTATTAAATCATTAATGAGCATTTTAAGAATCATAATCCAAATACTATTTATTTTAATCAAACTTAATAGATTAATGTGATTTAGATTGAAATCGGTTCATTGATATTTGGATATTTGTGTTCGAATGTGCAAAACATTTATTCATTTGGCATTAATGTAAACTTGGCCTGTGTAAGCTGTTCATAGGCCTGCGATACATATATCATGGGCCATAGAGTGAGTCACATGTCATCCACCAATTTCTCCGCCGAGGTCTACCTTTATGGCCCATTAAATTAGGATGTAAAGAATAAGCGAATAACTCCCGTCTAATTTTAAGCAATTATTATTTTCATTATAGAAAGAATAAGCAAAAAAATCCCAATGTAATTTTAAGTTTTCACGATAATGTTGTCACTTAACCTAAATTTTAAAATCTATTGTTAATTAAACTATTTTATTTATTGACTTTATTTTTTAGTGTTCATAAGGGCACTCAATCTGGACCACCATTCAGCCTTTTGGTTAGTGAGTCCACTATGTTATCATTTAAATTTTCATAGTTAATAATTATGATTAAAATTAAATAATTGTAATGTTGGATTTATTTTATTTTGAGTGGAACGGTCATTTGCGTTATTACTGGACATATAAAGTGTTATTTTAGTCATTTTGCTAAAAGGTAGTGATTTTTTTTAAAGTTAAAGGTTATTGTTTTAAAAAGCAAATAAATAATAATCAATCAAACATGTTTTATATTTCTTGTTATCACAAACAGATAAATCAAAATAATATCAAATACATTTTCTAGAAACATAAAACATAAGACAAAATATAATATAAACAAAAACAAAAACAAAAAACAGTAAGTGATCCCCAAAAGACCCTTAAGCTTTAAATGATGTTACTCAAAAGCAATAAATTGAACTTTAATCTAGCTTATTTGCGAGTTATTCATAAACATTAGATGATATTGTTCATCAGGCTTCTTAACAATTTTGTTTAAGAGCTTAAAACGATATTATTCGTGAAAGTAAATGAATCGAACAATGAACTGTTCATTAGGGGTGTAAACGAGCCGAACAAGAGCGAGCCATGCTCAGCTCATGTTCCGCTCGTTTATATTTCGAGCTCAAAAAGTGTGTTTGTGTTCGGCTCGTTTGCTTAACAGGGAGCCGTTCACGAACTAAGAGTCTTTTTAACAACCATAATCAAGTTGTCATAAGACAATAAGGATTTGAGCAAGATTTAAAAATTATTATTTATATTAAAACATCATTTTAATCTAATTTAATAATTTTTATTCTATTTTCTCAATCAATATTTTATTTGATTATAAATCTTTGTAAACCTTGTAGTCAATAAGATTTTTTTTAAATACTACTTTTTATATATATATATATATAATGAGTAGTATTTCGAGCCAAAACGAGCCGAACACGAACGAACACATCTTAGTTCGTGTTCTGCTTGTTTACTTATCGAACAAAATTAACGAGCCGAACACGTAACGAGTCGAACATGAGCTGTTCGCGAATAATGAGCCGTTTTGACAGCCCTACTGTTCATAGTTATTCATCTAATAATCGAGCATTTATACATATGTTCAATTTTATTCAATTAGTTAATCAAATTGAACGTAAACAAGCTATTACCAAACCGACCCACTAGTTGGATTACCAAACACTTGGTTCGTTTGAAGAGCTACTATCATCTGCCTCGTTACCGGGACTAATCCTATAAGCCTTAATGCATGTCTTCCCTCTATCATCTAATCACTCAAAACCCTTAAAAAAATATACACCTATGAAATAAGAAATAAAAAAGAGAACCACTTTTGATCCGTGCTTAAGAACATTAAATAAAGCCTTATTATATACCTAGCTGTAAAAGATGTTATAAAATTTATATTTCTTCATGGATAATTTAATCTTATATCTTACAACCTTTTAAAATATATAGAAATCTAATCCAACTCCTACAAAGCTCAACTTAAAGATAACTCTCTGTAGCTCCCTTGCATCAACAAACCCATTTTCATTCTCATCATAGTGGCCAAAAGCCTCCATGGCTTCCTCCAAGCTCGGCTTTTTCTCCTCACAAACAGTGCAGCAAAGTCTTCTGATTCAAAAACTTCCTTTTTTTCTCAGCTTTATTACTAACTCCAATCCCCAATTTCTCCACGAAAAGCTTCCCATCTTCTCTTGCAACAATGAAAACAATGTCGTCTCCATTGTTTTAGAAGAGGATGTTGTGGCCGCGTTTATGAGGAGAAGAGGAAAGAGATAGGAAGGTGTTGTGTTATGTCTGTGTAGACCAACTGCAATAAACCGAGAGACCTGTCAATTGAGTCAACTGATGGGTTGACTGAGAAGACCGGGGGGGAGAGAAATTTTGATGGGTTGACTGAGAGAAGGCTCTCGCTATTTATTTATAGCGAAATTTATAAAGTAGTATTTTTAAAAGTTTTTATTTTTAAAATCGGCATAAATATTTCTCTTTTTGAGAATGGAAGTGAGGACTTTGCTGCTGACATGGCAAAATCGCCCAGTCATAAACGACATTGCCGCTGACATGGCAAAATTGCCGCTGACGTGGTGTGGTGACTTTTACAAATATGTTTTATTAAAAATCTGTAGAATTTGGTGGTATGTATGTGAATATGTATTGATAAAGAGATATTTATAGTATTTTTGAGGCAGTTGCAACTTATTAACAAGTTGTTGAGAAGCTACTGTGAATAAGCTAATAATTTATTTGTTTTTTGCAGTTTGAAAATAGCTGTGGTGTTGCTGTTTCTGAACAAATGATCATTTTATCTTCATATTGTAATGTTGTTTGCATCAGAATTGTTCGTACCAGTATATTTCATACTTGAAAGCAAATATCCATTATAAAATATTACAAAATAGAGATGGACATCTCACTAAGCAGTGAGTAACATGACTACAGAAATTAAGAAAAAATAAAAATAAAAATTAATAATATGATAACATTATTTTTAAAATCCAGATGGTTTATGTCACGAGATAACCCATCCTCCAAAGAAACTCTCCACGCTCGATCACTCTCGGCGGTGGAATCTTCCAGCTCATTTACCCACCTAAAATAATCAATATATTTTGTGATTCTCCTTTGGCACATGTAAAATTGTCTCTAGTAGCTATGTTGTTGTGGTGGAGTAAGCAGAGAATATTGTAGTTTGCAGTAGCAATGCAATCCTTTGGTGGTATTGGAAATCCTCGAGCTCAACTTTTCTGAAGGTTTAAAAACACATATCATTATATATCACAGGAGTAAAAATTAGTAACATAAGTAATTAATTAAATTTTTTATACAGTTGTGAGATCTCAGAGAACTTAGTATATAAGCCAATGAATGTGTCACTACAAGAAGACAACATAACTTATAAAAAAAAAAGATTCTTGATTATCTTTAATTTATGTAATACTGAGCTCGTGTGTGTTAGAAATGCATATTAACAAAAAAAAAAATAAGGCATCCAGAAAAACCTAAAAAACTATAGCACTAATAAAAGGGAGGAACTTGGTTGTTTTCATTAGGATTTCAGATATGACACTCATCGGTACAATATGCATACTATCTAAAAGAACCCATAAGATCAAACATCTCATCATAGACCTCCAAAACTAAACAAAAAAAAACATCCAATATTTATGATACATATATTACGCATGGTTGCCTCATGGGCCATCCCAGTGGGATAAAAATACATGTAAAAGAAAAAAAAAAGTACATATTACTTGCAAAAAAATTGATACAATAAAGATCAAAAGCATATAATACAAAAATATACATGTATAAAACACATATAATAAAAAGTGAATGTTTTCAATAATCATTACAATAAATAGAAATAAAAACAAACATTCTCTTTAATCATCATCTAACTATATTATCTGTAATTCGTTCTCTCAACCCTGTCATCTCGCTTGCACCTATCTCATCTTGAGTGTATGTCTCGGGCACATCATTTTTGGCCTTTGACAAAGACTGTTCAAGATGATATTCATACGCCTCAGCAGGGACTTGTGAATGATCACCTTCTGCTCCATAGAAATCAATGTCATTGTGGAAAGAATGTCACTGAATATAATTGTGGAGAGTCATCGTGACGATCACAATTTGCACCTAATTGGGAAATGGATAAGTTGGCATATAGCAACATATTACCCATTTTTTTCTTTCAAACTCTAAATGTCACATCAATGACACTGCGTAAAGAGGAGTGTCATTTGTTGAACATTCATATTACCACCACCACCTCAACACTTTAACACATCAACACGTCAAAACATTCATAATATTGATGGCCCCCCCAACCACTCCAAAGTTTCACTGTCATCATGTCGTTGTCGTGGAGTCACTAGCTTGTCTCCCATCGTATATTCGTTTCTATATGAATAACTCTCTCCGATAATGTTGGAGATCTGAAGAGAGGAGAGATCGAAAGACTAAGGCATACAATGACTAGGACAAATAAAACAAACATGTGGGGAAGCTTTTGCGAAGTGGACTTCGCATAGATAGCTCTAAAGTGTATTGGTTTGATACACTCCAGAGCATACTCGCGATGAAGACCTAAAAAAAGCAAACCCATAACTAGAGATTCATGTTGTATACTTTTTCTATGATTTGCTTTTTCCTATTAGGGCTAACCCTGATAGTTAATTGCATTTTATGCAATCTGTGAATTGCTTAAGAAAACTTTGGATTAAATTTGTGACTCGTCCTCATAAATTTTTAAATGTTTTTGTAAGAAAAAAATGAATTTAAAAGTCTTGTTCCAAGGGTAGTGGATTCCTTAAGAGTTTGAAGCCCTTAGAAAGTTTTGTTGTGTTGTTAATAATTTAGTTAGGGTTCATCATTTTGCTTCGGGTTTTTAATGTCCATCCCTGCAAAACAAAGTTAACACACCCTAATAATATGCAAAGTAAATCTAGAGTGACATCAATCTTTCGTCTTAAGTAGCCCTGCAAAATAGAGTTAGCATAAAACATTTTCTAGTTTAATTCATTTGTTGCTATTTCTTTTTTTAGACAACCCAGTTAAGATGCTCATGCCTTTCTATTATCCTGGGATTATCGGGTTTCCTGATCTACTTAGTACGAGAGGTGATAAAATCTTCCTGGAACGGAAGATCCTTGTTAGCAATCATTAATTGTGTCGTCCAAAAGAACTTCGTAAACCTGGTTATCAGGGGTTTAAGTTGCATTTCGTGATCTTTGTTCATTAGGGTGTGATGAGACAAGGGGTCAGGCGGCTTGGACCGACGATATCAGAGTGTGATGAGACCACCGTCTAAGGAGGGAAGGGGTGGTATGCCCTTAGGTTCCTCGTGCGAGAGAGATCCTGAGGGCCTCGAGTAGCAGGAGGTAGAAATGTCGTCGGCGAGAGGAAGCCATGAGAAGGCTCGAGATTGGGTCCTCGAGCCAAATTAACGAAGATGGAGGAGAGACTAGCTGCTCGTGCGAAAGCCCTCAGATAGGAGCTCTGGCATGGTGAGGAACATTGGTTGTTGAGCATTGACAACAAGGACTGCTGGCCGACGAGCTTCGGGCACGACATGAGAAGAGAAAGCTGTCTTGCAAAATCGGGGCTAGGGCACGCAAAGAAGGATCTGGGAGAGGGGGGAGTTGCGCGATTTTTAAAGCTTTTTTTAATATTAATTATTTAAAAGCCTTAATTTGTGTGTTGCTGACTTCTATACAAATTCACCGATGGACAATCCAATTTAAGCTAGTTTCACGTGTGGCATGGTGAATAAGATCTTTTGACCCGATTGAAGCAGTTTGACAGAAAAAATGTCAACCATCCTTAGCTAAGTGATGACTAAAGTCTAGCTGGATGAGCCCTGCCGCTTGCAACTTCAATGCATGTCAGAGGATCTCAGGTGAATGTCTTGCACTGTGGGAATCAATACATGCATCAAAAAAGGTTTCATATAGCTTGAGCAAACATATTACACAAGCTACATAAAAAAATGATGCCAACAAACTCAAACTGGTAAAAAGATCCAGTGCATCATATCAAATAATGGGGTGAATACACCTTTGATGTGTTCCTGGAAGAGTGCCTAAGAGCCGGCATACAGCATAACTTCATTGTTTGAGAGACACCACAAAAGTAAAGGGTGGTAGAGAGGATGTATCAGAGTTTGGTGGAGAAAGTTTGATGTATGTTATCCAATATTGGGCTGGATAGAATCTATTGGGATGAGGCCATAGAATTTGCATGTCACTTGATGAATTGTATGCATTCTGCAGTTTTTGAAAAGAAAACCCCAAAGAAGATGTGGTTGGGGCATCATGCAAGAGATTATGAGCATGTGATAATATTTTTGTGTTAATAAAATGTAACAATGAGCAAAGATGGTGATCTTCATTGGATTCAAGTGAGGAGTCAAGGGTTTCAAGCTGTAAAATCAATATTAAATGATGGTTGTCATTAACAGGGATGTTACATTCGACGATGCAAGCATGTTGAAAAATCAGGACTTAAAGGAGGTGGAGAGTTTTACTGGGACTACAGATATGCAGCAAAATTTGGATTTTGATGCAACTACATTTGTTCTACAAAGTTATTCCACACTGAAATAGATACCTTATTCAATTTCATCTTAAGAAATATCTATTAATAGTACTTAGAACGAGGTGGAAGAAGATGTCGAGGATGAGATTCATGCTCAGGAATCTTTTGCTAAGAGCAGAACAAGGCACCAAAATGTCTCAAAACCAGCTTGATTGAGAAATCACCTTACTACATTCAGCCATGGATGCAAAAATTCACTGTCATTACAAAGAAACGGTAGAGAGCCCAAACTGTGATCTTTGGAGAGCGAAAATGAATGAAGAGATGGAATATATTCAGAAGAATAGTACTTTGAGATTCAAGAAGCTTCCTTGGGGAAGGAAAATCATGAGATGCAAATGATTGTATGGAAAGAATGAATGGTCTCATGGAGCTGATATGTGGTACAAGGCAATATTAGTGGCAAAAAGCTATACAAAATGAAAATGGATTGATTATGACGAGTTATTTTCCCTAATGTTTAAGCATACCTCAATCTGTGTTTTCTTAGCACTTTTAGCATAGTACGGTCTGATCTTAGAACGTTTGTTATGAAAATTGCATTCCTATACGGAGAATCGCAAGTGGATATCTACATGCTGCAACCACCAAGATATGAAGCATAAAAAAATTTAGTTTTCAAACTAGATAATTCTTTGTTTAGGTTGAAGCAATCATCATGACAATGATATAAGAAAATTTAATCAGTTTATGAGAGGACAAGAGTACACGAGGAACATATATGTTGGGCTTGTGAGCAGATCCATCCATGATCCAAGAAGGGAACATTAGCATGTAGTGAAGAGAATTCTGAAGTATCTGATTGATGTTGGCTTGGTGTTTGATAGGTAGTCATCTATTGCAGATTTGTGTGTAGGCTACATTGAGTCAGACTGTGCAGGTGATATGAAAAAACGGAGATATGTGATTAGCTATTTATTCATATTGGTAGGAGGTTCAATTAGTTGGAGGTCAGTTATTTAGCCTACTGTTGCTTTGTCTATTAGGTAGGTTGATTGCATGACAATCACGAAACTGATAAAGGAAGCAATATGGATGCAATACCTATTGGATGACTTGAAAGTGGATCTAGAGTATCTGACGGGGTTCTTCGCAGTACTTGGACTTGATTGAAGAAGGCAAGGTTTTGTTGAAGAAAATAGATATGAAAGAGAATCCAACGGAATTGCTCATGAAGGTACAACCAGTCAAGAAGTTCAGCTACTGCAAGAGTTTGGTAAACATCTTAGCTCAAGATTGATTACCTAGTCAGGTGTGTTGAAGAACTATGTGAGGTTTGATCCCTTCAGATGGGGGGTGCGTAAGCAGACATCTTGGTGCACCTGAGTTGGAGTTTAAAGCTCATTTGGTCATCTCTCACTTATCTGGAACTAAGAGATGAGGTGACGATTGTTGTATTTATGGCTTTGATTATATTATGGGTAATTTGGGCTTTTGGCTTTATTTACTTTTATGCTCTGGTACTCCTCTATAAAATAAACTTAAGGGCTTATAAGAGTGGTGTGGTGAGAAGTATAGAAGTTGTAACCCCAACTAGTTTTTTTTCTTTTTCCCATCCGATGCTAATGAAACTCCCTCCCCGTGAACCTAGGCAATTCAACTTAACGCTGAATCACGTAAATCTTTTATGTATGATTGTCGTTGCGTGAATTTCGTAGTTTCCACATTGTTTTCGCTTAGCACATATTGCGTAATACAATGCTATTCATATAAATTCAAGTAAAAGATGAGTTTTTTTTTTCAATAATTTTGCTTGTCTATCATTTTTCAGATACAAAAAAGCCTACTTTCATTGCTTGTCTATCATTTTTCCGATACAAAAAAGCCAGTTTCATGGACTCACACAAAGCTATTAATGTGTCCAAATAAATTAAATTTTTTATTCAATAGTTCCATCTCTATAGACCATTCGGATTTGAATATGGGTCCAAAAAAATCCTAGTAATGCACCTAAGACTATAATCCTACGAAACCAAA
>NW_018241195.1:0-809 GCF_001263595.1 Phalaenopsis equestris
TGGAAATTGAACAAACAAATAAAATTTTTAAAAAAGATTTCATTAATCTGCTTCAACTTGTGTTGCAGATTGAATGTAGGCCAGAGCCTCAAAAAGTATTATTATGCTGACTGCATCAAAGTACATAAAAAAATATCCCATGACAAGTACATATTATAGGCTGAGCATGTCTAATTTATTGTAACGGAGATACAGTAAAAAGGAATCCTCTGAGTGTCCATCTGTGGTGAAGCAAGCTCCTGATCGAGTTGACCTTCTAAGCCACGCTCTAGGACAAGAGTTCCCTTTGCATGTGCTTAGAGGTGCAACCCTCTTATAGCTTGTATGGTAGTAGTTCTTCCAGCTCCGAGTCTGGTTAGAATTCGTATAGCATCCTGTTGTCATCCATCCTTCAGAAAGTCAAGGACACCCTGTGGTGTCGCACCCTTGAAATGCAATGTTTGGCAACGTCTGCTCTGTTTCCTTTAAGAACTAGCATTGAACCAACAGGTAGCGGAATTTTCATAGACCCTCTGAATTCACCAGGGTCGATAACATCTATTTCTTTTCCAAATAAGATGTTGCTCTTTCTCATGAATGAGACCGTGCAGAAAGGCTTCACAAAGTCATGATGGTCAATGTACGGAGGTATGCAATCTCCTTCATCATATATATTGATAATACAACTGTTGGGAATACAATCAACTGGCAGTATGCTCCATCAAACCATTCTTTTAATCATTCACTTTATCATGGGAGGTATTGGGTCCACCTGATCGTGTCTCATAATCCCAGGAGGATTTCCTCGTCTATCGTTGGTGAAGTTGTAA
>NW_018241196.1:0-1140 GCF_001263595.1 Phalaenopsis equestris
GAATGCATATAATGATACATATCAGTAGAGGAGAGCTCAGCATGATATTGAGTTTGAAAATGCCATGATAAGACACCTTAGGGGGGAACCTAATGTGGATTTTCCTACTTGCCTCAGTTTCACTCCCTATGCTCCCATCCATGAAGAAGAAAAAGAAGAAGAAGAAGAAGAATCAGATGATGAAGAGGAAGGAGATGAAGACTGATGTTTTATGAGTCTTGTTTAGTTATTTCGATGTATGTTTGTTATTTGTGTTTCTATTAGGTTGTACTTTAATTTGAAACTTGTTGTAGAAAAAGACTTTTTATTTTGTGTTGTGAACTGAATCTGTAGTAGTACTTGTAGACTTCATTTTTTCTACATTTTTACTATTTTTAGTTTATTTTAAAATTTATTTTTTTAGTTTTTGTATTTATGTCTTTAATTCTCAACAAGTTCTCTAGAATATATTATGTTTTATTTAATGCTTTAAAGTCTGTATGTAGTTTTACAGTTAGTACCTGCAGTATACCAGAGCCCAGTTTCATAGTGAGAAATCCTCTACTGGTCAGTTTTTATTTTCATGCATTTATTATTTTCTTTCACCTATTAAATTTTATATTCAAACTATTTTTAAAGTCATTTAAGAACTTAATTTTGGGGGAAGGATAAATTTATTTTGATGAAGGGGTAAACTAAATTTTATTTGTCCTTAAGTAACTATATTTTTAAAATTTAATTAAACATGGCGTGGGGTATTAAGATTTAACTTTAAATGACTATACTTTTATTTATATATATTATAATAAATTTAGGTAAAGAGATTTTAATAATGAAGGTCAATTCTAAAGTTGAAGATATTTTCTATGATAGGATATGACAATGTTTTTCTATTTAAAGTAAAGAAAATTGTTGTTAAGAAATTTAGAGTTTCATGTAAGGAGAAAGGAATGAGGCTTTATGCAAAAATCATAAACTGATTTGAATTTATAAAGTAAAGAAAGGTTTAGAGTTTTGACTTTATGAGGAGGATAGTGAAGTTCAAAATCACTAAAGGCTATCCAAATATAGTAATCCTTCCTTGAAAAAGAAAAAGAAAAGAATGGACTGAAAAGGTCCTAAAAGAAAAAAAAAAGAAGAAAAAGAAAAGAAAAAAAATAC
>NW_018241197.1:0-308 GCF_001263595.1 Phalaenopsis equestris
GGCGCTACAGTACGGTTGGGCAGAACGGCCGGCAGCCTTCGGTCAATCTAGAATCGCAAAAGGTATTCCGCGACTTGCTATTCTCTTCTCGAGAGATAGCAGCAGTTCGGGAATAGTTCCTGAGTTCGGTGAAGAGCGATCAAGAGAGTAATTTGCATAAGACTCCGAGATATGTTCGATGGAGCTGAAAACTTGGGTTGTGTCAAATGGCAAACAACGACGAATGATTTGTTGACACAACAAAGAATCATAAGACTTTGCGGGCAACGAAATCAGATGTTATTGATGATGAAGATCGGGAAGAATTG
>NW_018241198.1:0-325 GCF_001263595.1 Phalaenopsis equestris
GGGTAAGTCCAACTCATTGTGTTCCTAAAAAAAGAAGAAGCGACTGTTGAAATAAAAGAGAATAATGAACTATTACCAATTAGACAAGTTATTGGGTGGAGTATTTGCTTTGATTATAGAAAATTAAACACTGCCACTAGAAAAGATCACTTCCCTTTACCATTTTTAGACCAAATAGTGGATAGACTGCTGGGCACAAATATTTTTGCTTTTTAGATGGATATACTGGTTACCATCAAATCCCTTTACTCTTGAGGATAAAGAAAAGACAACATTTACTAGTCCTTTCAAAACTTTTGCTTTTCGAAGAATGTCTTTTGGATTA
>NW_018241199.1:0-484 GCF_001263595.1 Phalaenopsis equestris
AATTTTAAAATTGTGTTCTAATAGTCCTCTATATAAAATATTTTAATAGTGTCGATAGATTATTTTGACATATTTATAAACTCTTGGATTGGAACGGCTCTATAATTAGTCTGAGATTACTTTGACTTCTTACTCTATTAATTTACAATTAATATGTCTTGGCTTTTGGGCCTGCTTGAGAAGCATTTGGGTGATTGGATTAACCTTATATTTAATATTCATTTATATCATGATTGAGTATAGTTTGATGTTAGCTTACCACATAAACATACAAATGAAACTACGATCTAAGAAAGTTTATTAAAATTTATAAACTCCATGAATTGAAGAATTATTTTTTAATAAGTAACGTTGAGATAATGATAAATAATAATGATCTGTTTAATGCTACCACGTGCTTAAAAAATAATAAATGTCATAGAAAGTAATCAGAAGCTTCCAGGGCAGTTATTTAGGGTCTGTTTGGGGCAGTTTGTGCGTTTCA
>NW_018241200.1:0-366 GCF_001263595.1 Phalaenopsis equestris
ACGACAATAAAGTAAAAAATAGAACGAGTAAAATTACATAGAGAAAAAAACACCATAGCGACACACAAATTTATGTGGTTCGACAAAATTGCCTACGTCAACGGAGCTGCAGAGGATTTTATTTATTTGAGGAATTACGTCGTCGAGCATCTCGACGTTTACAAGAAAATCTCTCCCTTCCTCTCTCTCTCTTCCTCTCTTTCTCTTAGCTCTCAAGCTTACTTGGCTTGGTCTTGCTTGACTTGCTTGGTTTGCATTTCTTTTAAACCAAAAGAGACTATTTATAGAAACCATGAGAGCGGTAGGTGGGAGGTAGGTGAGTGATAGGTGTGATGTGGTAGGTGAGCGGTAGGTGGGTGTGATGGG
>NW_018241201.1:0-387 GCF_001263595.1 Phalaenopsis equestris
CAGTTATGGAGGCCTAGGGACGCATCTTTTCGCAACTTTTCACAGTTTTTAACATCCTTTAGCCCTAAGAATGAAGAGGAGTGTGGAAAACATGGAGAATGTTTAGAGATCTTAAATAGGAGTATAAATGTAGATTTCTACTTTCTTAGAGAGATTGGAGAGGAGATTTTGAGAGAATCTATAAGGAAATGTACTAGAATTACATGGAATAGTGGAAGACTTTGTGGGAGGAATCTTGATCTTTCTTTCAAGGGAAAAAGCTAAGGATTGTGTTCTTCAATATCTTATGATTTTGTAAACACTTATATAGTGGATTTTCTTTGAAGTAATGAGGTTTTTCATTGTGTTTTCCTTGTGCTTTGTGATGTATTTTTCTTACTCTTTCTT
>NW_018241202.1:0-1169 GCF_001263595.1 Phalaenopsis equestris
AAACCAGAGGCTCTATCCCTAGGCTTCTGGCACCCTCATAAAGTTTCTACAAGCATCCAATCGAGGCTACCTCTATTGGACCAAGGTATTCAAAGTTAAAACTAAACCGAGACTCTTTTAATTATTCATGCATATACAATATTATTAAGGGTTTATCAACCATATGGATGTGTTCTACTAGTCAGTACGAGCATTTTAAAAAAAAATCACTCAATTTTTTGAGAATCGAGTGAGATATTAGCGTTTTAAAATGGACGGTTTTCGGGTCCTGTTCATTTGGGACGATGACCCGTGACTGTCAACTCGAGCGTGTATTGATCGGATGGCCCTGATCGCGTCGGACAGACCGCGGTCGAACAAGAGGGGGAATGACCTGGCTGGCGGCACCAATCATGCAGCGACACATGGCATTTTCGACCAGTACGAGGTTGACATGGATAAGTAGGAAAATAGGGACCTTTTCTTATTTATTTAATCCTCAAAACTTGAAAAATACATAACTTTGTGTAGAAAAATCATGAAAATAAAATAAAAATATCCCCTTGCTCAGTGAATAGAGGAGACTAATGTGAAATAATTTTCAAGCTCATTTAATGAATTTCATTTAATGAATAAAATATTTTTAATTAATTAAATACTATCTAGAATCATTTGATTTTCCATGCATATTGACACATCACCTTGGCTTGAAATTTTTATATATTGTAGCCTCTATAAGGGGAAACATTCTCTAATTTTTCCAAAGTCAGATGAGGTTTGTATACAGAGATCCATATTTTTCAAGTTATTTCACATTATTTCTTTAAAATAATAGTGGAATTTAGCATATTGATTATTAAATTTTAAGAAAATTTTGGAAAGTCTACCATGACTAGAAAAACCTTTGGAAATAATTTCATGGGTCAAGTCATTTTACAGAGATCCATATTTTTCAAGTTCTTTCACATTATTTCTTTAAAATAATCGTGGAATTTAGCATATTGATTATTAAATTTTAAGAAAATTTTGGAAAGTCTACCATGACCAGAGAAACCTTTGGAAATAATTTCAGAGGTTAAGTCATTTAAAGCATCCTTAAACTTTGCAAATACTACATCAGTAAGATAATTAAATTTGGAAAATATGAACATTTAGATGACTTGATTTTTGCTCTTCACTGTGATTTATGA
>NW_018241203.1:0-204 GCF_001263595.1 Phalaenopsis equestris
ATACTACTAATCAATTAAATATTTATAATATTTTTAAAAATTTAATTAATCACAAGACTATAAAGATTTATAATCAATTAAAGTATTAGTTAAGGAAATAGAATAAAAATTATTGAATTAGATTCGAATGATGTTTTAAATCTTGTCCTAATCCTTAACATGTGACTAGAGTTTTCAAAACGACTCTTTGTTCGTGAACGGCTC
>NW_018241204.1:0-450 GCF_001263595.1 Phalaenopsis equestris
TATAAGTTATATAATTAATATAATAAATTATTCATATATATTAATATTAGGGATGTCAAATTGACACGTCGTTCGCGAGCAACTTATGTTCGGCTCCTTCTTTAATAAACGAACATGTGCTTATTTCAAACAAATTAAATTTCAAACGAATTGAACTCCATTTATCAAATTTATTAAAAAGTGTTATCAGTGGGCTCACTTTTAATTTTTTTTTATATAAAAAAAATTCTGATTGGACAACACACTCACATTGCATGCGCTGCCGGAACAGAATAATCACAAGCTATATCGGAACTACCTTTATAATAACTCCAAAATAATATTAAATTAATTTATGAAAATTATTTTAAAATTATTAAAAAAAGTCATATAATTCACTTTAATAATACATACAAAATCTCGAAATAATCTTCTTATTTTGAAATAATTTCTAAATTATTTCAGAATTAT
>NW_018241205.1:0-339 GCF_001263595.1 Phalaenopsis equestris
AAATTCCACACCAAAAATAGTGCCGACAGCATAGAACAACAATAATTCAGATTATATTTCACTTATTTCCTTACTTTACAAAAAAATAAAAAAATTGATCCTAAAGAAAAATAAGAATTTACTTTTAATTTATATATATTGGGATACTACGCAAGTATACGTATCGTTATCAAGTAATATAGGACTTTTTTATTAAGACCTGAATATTGAACCCACAGGGAGAATACACAATATGCACTATTGAACAACAAACTTTCTATTTTTAATAAAAAGAAAATTATCTAAATTAAAGATGATTTTTGTCGTAATAAAAATTTAAATATTTTTGGTATTTTCAAT
>NW_018241206.1:0-1340 GCF_001263595.1 Phalaenopsis equestris
AGAGATAGAGAGAGCGATAAAGAGAAAAAAGTGAGGGATGGGGAGAGAAAGAGGCTATTCTCTGTTCTAATATCTTTGTCTCCATATAACAAGAATGATGAAGGTAGAGAAAGATATGATACAAGAGAGGAGAGAGAGAAAGTGTGTGAGAGTGAGAGAAGCAAGAGAGTTACAGAGAATGAGAATAAGAGAAAGAGATATAGATAGAGAGCTAACTAGTGAGAGATCTTTCTCTCCATCACTCACACACACTTTCTCAATCTTACTCATTCTAGCTTCTTTTTGGTCTCTCTCCCTCCTTCTTTTTTCCCTCTCTTTTCTCCTCACCCTCTTTTTCTCATGCTCTATCCCTCCTCATCTTTCTCTAACTCTCTCTCCCTTTCTCATGCTTCCCTTCTCACTCTTCTCTCTCTACCTCTCCTCCCTTACTCTTTCTCTCTCCCTAACCTCTCTATCTCTATTTTTATATCTCTCTCTCTCATTCTCCTCTCCCTCTCATTGCCCTCTCACACTCTCTCACTCTGTGGAAGAGATTTAAAAGGGGAGGGAGGTCAGTAAGGGAAGTGTGAGGTGAGAGCTAGTGATAGAGAGATAGCGTGAGTGAAGAGAGGGTGGGAGAAGGAATGAAGGAGGTAGAGAGAGGCAGGAGAGAGATAGAGAAGAGAGGGTTAGAGGTATAGTTAACTCTAGAGAGGGATAATTACAAAGTGAGGATGGAGTAAGAAAAGGGAGAGAGAATAAAGTGATACGGAGTGAGAAAGTCGAAAGTGAGATAGTGAGAAAGCAAGAGTGATAAAGTGATTGAAAAGGGTGAGAGATATGGGATGAGAGAGTGATGTGGAAGAGAAGGAATGAGCAATTAAGGGAGTAAGCATATAGCAAGAGCAAGAAGTGATATTTTGAAGAGAGAGTGTGAGAGTTAGAGTGGGAGAAAGTTAAACTTAGAGAGAGAATAAGAGAGAGTGAGATAGATAGAGAGCGATAGAGGGATAGAGAACAAGAGCAAAAGAGGAGAAAGAAAGAGAAGAGTTGAGAAAAAGAAAGATTTAGAGAGAGACTAGTGAATACAAGAAAGAGTGAGTGAAGTTATAAGAGGGAGAAAGTGTGGAGAAAGAGACAGAGAAAGTGAGAGAGAGAGAGGACTGAAGGGAGTCAAGGCGAGAGAGTGGAAGGGAGACAGATATGGGGAAAGAGAGAAAGTGAGAGCAAGTGAGAGAGAGAGAGAGAGCAAGAGTGAGATGGTAGAAAGATAGGGAAGATAGAGTGAGAGAGATAGTGAGAAAACTAGAGAATGATGAGGTAGGAGAGGGAAAGAGAGAGAAAGAGGAAGGGGGGATGCA
>NW_018241206.1:1903-2437 GCF_001263595.1 Phalaenopsis equestris
TCTTTATCACTATATCTCTCACTTTCTTCCACTCTACCCCTTCTTTCTTCTCTCTCACTTGCTCTATCTCCATCTCATCCTGACTCTCCCTCCCTCTCTTCATCCTCCTCTCTCTCTCTTTTATCTCTCTCTTCTTCATCATTATGAAAGAGTGAGGGATTGACTTAATTTGTACTCTCTTTCATACCATCAACACATCTTTCTCTCCATCTCTCCTTTTCTCTAATAAGAGAGAGAATGAGAGAATAAGAAAAATAGGAGAGAGAGAGGGAGAGACAAAAAGAGCATCCCTCTTCTCTCTTGCATCATCAGTCTCCTTCTCTCACTCTCAAACACATGCTCTCTGTCCTTACGTCACATTTTCTCTTCTTTTCCTCTCTCCACATTGTCTTATCTTTTATCATTCTTCTCAATCTAAACTATTAACTTGTTTTTCCTCATCGTTCTCTCCCTCGCTCTCTCTCACTCCCATGCTTCTCTCCACGATATCTCTATTTCTTTTTATCTCTTGCTAAAAGAGTGGAGAGAGTGAAT
>NW_018241207.1:0-1144 GCF_001263595.1 Phalaenopsis equestris
AGGGAGACTTTTCAAAAGTATAAAACTTAATTTTCACCACTTGAAATATTGTATTTTTATTAAATAGCCAAGAATTTAAAATAATTCTAATAAATCACAAAAAATTCAAAAAATTATGAAATTTGATCCAAATGCTTCCCTAGTCTAGGTCTACCTCCAGTAAAACTTTCAAGGGATTACAATTTACCTTGGTCAAGTTAGAAATTTTCTTTGAAAAATCCTATTTTTGCATGAAAATAATTATATAAATTAAATTGCATTTTGAAAAATCATATTTTCTCCTCTGATGTCTTAATTGACCCATGAATGAGGTAGGATAAAAATTTCAAAGTCATTTGAATTTAATTTGATAAATTATGAAGTGTTAGAGCCTTAGGGGCAATTGTGTAATTTTGGAAACCTTGCTCTAATTAACATTTAGGCCTAATTTAAGCAGGGAAAATGGGTAACCTCTGATCTTAATCAATTTATTTGATGCTTGAAACACAAAGGGGTTAATTGGTAGAAACCAATCTTATTTTCCTAATTAAGACTAATAAAATCCTAAATTATTAAAATTTGGAAGTGTATTAAAATTAAATGATCTTGGACTTAGGGGTATGACTTTTGAAGCCAACAATTAATCAATTTAATACCCCTATTTTGATTTTCAAATAAAATTCAAATCATGAAACATGATCAATTAAAACTTAACCCTTTTTTGAATCTAATTAAGACACTCACCTAGGTCTTAAGGGCTTAGTGGTGACTTAGGTTAAATACAAAAATTGACTAAATGAGGATTAGAGAAATAAACATTATTATATCAAACATCCTTGAAACTCCCCTAAGCCCAATTAGGATTAAAAATTTGGCTAAGTGTTCAAATTATACTAACTTTCCCTCTTAAGGGTCTTCACCCACATAATTTTCAAATTAAATGATAAATGATAATTACCCTATTCTTAGGAATAATTGACACATCAGAGTTCATTAAGTAATAAGGGTATTCACAGGATGAACCATTAAGCAACATAATAAGTTTAACTGGACTCGCGGCTTTCCACTAGTTGGTGAGGGAGAGACATGGACCTGTTTCCCCCTCCAACTTGTTATATACCTCAGAGGCCTATTAAATTTAATATGCTTCGCTCAATGAAATCAT
>NW_018241207.1:1964-17276 GCF_001263595.1 Phalaenopsis equestris
CGGTTTCTTGCTTATGCAACGTAAATCCTCACCTTATCTTTAGGCCTTTGCATAGCCCTGATAAGCCCTAACTCATCTTAGGACTCCAAGGTTGTCGTTTCTCACGACCTAAATTCTCATATCTTCGAGGCTATTCGTGTGATCATTTCATACTAATGTAAGCCCTAACTAATAAAATTTGCAGGATGAAACATCTAAATATTTCTCCTAAAAATTGAAGCCAAACATTAGGATAGCTTGGGATTAACTAATCCAGAGTTTGGTCCCTAACTCTATGGTTAGGCTGGGAGAATACTGGCTGCCACTCCAGAACTCCCACTACTCCCTCACCTGAGGGCTAACAATCTCACATCAATTTCCAATCAACTGGACCAAATTGGGGATTTTAATCTATCACCTTAAAAATCTTCAATTCTTCATCCAACAAAGCATATTTCCCTATTAACTTGCACTTAACTTCATGGATGACATCCTCTTCGATGAAATCAAATGTGATTCTCACTATGTTGTAGAAATCATAACCCTTTCAGAACATATGTTTCTCAACACATTTTAACAATTCAATTGGCCAGATCAAAAAGTAAATAAAGATCAGAGTTCAAATCATGAAAAATTATTGATATTTAAACCCGTATAAAATAAAATCAATTATTTACAAAACTATATCTCAAAGTAGGGAGAAGGATAAAGAAGTACTCAAAATTCATGAGAAGGATACGATAAAATACAGATTTCGTATATAAAAATAAGTTTACAAAACAAAAGAAATAAAAGAAAGAACTTATCTCACAATCCTTACCAAGAAAATCCCCATGAATTTCCTCCAAGCCTTTGTCCCCTTACAAGCACTCCCAATTCTCTCTTAGAAGTGTAATGAAGAAGAAATCTCTCACCTTCCCTCTCCTCTTACAAACCTTGAAGAAATCGCGAAGCCCTTGACTTTTCTCTCTCTCTCTCACTTTCTCACTCTCCTTCATGCCACATAGCTCATACAAGTCCTTTTCAAGCCCTAGACTTCTATCTCTTTTATTGAAGGCTGCCTCCCTTGAAAAAGAATTCAAAATTTCCTCTGAAATTCTATCCAAAAGAAAACTCTTTTGAATTCAAAAGACATGTCCATTGATCCAAGAGACATATCCCTTCATAAAAGAACTTTCCAAAGTGTCTAGATGCATTAAATTGCTCCAAGAGGTGTTTAGAACAAGTTTTCCTTTGAAAATTTATGCTAAATTTGTCTCAAACTGCCTTAATTCAGAAAATGTTGTCCCTGGCGCATCTGACACCTAATCTGGCACATCATGTGCCAACTCTTTGTCAAATGACGCACTGAAACAAAGATTTGTATATGCAAATATTTATGAAGTTGAAACCACTTAACAGCGCCAAAAATGCTGTAACCACGCCAAAAACGCTATACATGTAGATTTATGATAAAAATGCAATATAATCCTAACAAAACACTTTTTAAAAATATAATTTATACTTTAAAACTCTTTTTAAACTGCAAAATCTCTCTTAAATATCCATGGAAATATACGTATCATTCAAGTAAAAGAGGGCTCTAATGGAGTCCTAGATATCGATCCCATAGGGAAGTTGGAAAAAGATAAAGTAAATTAAGGAAATTATTTTATAATAAAAACAAAAAAATAAAATTAAAGTGCAAAATTTGAAAATTGACTACTTAGGTGAATGCTAATTAAAATGCATATGTAAGGTTATAAAAATTAAACTGAACTAAATACTAAACTTTTAAAAGTAAAATTGTGAAAATTAATCAAAGTTTTTGTTGTGACAAAAAATTCAAATTTAAGAAAGCATCATTCCCCTTTACAATGAGCATATGGATTTCTCCTTTAAAATGAGCATATGTATTGTGAGACTGAAATCATTTGAAAATATATATAATTTTTTTTTTGTGTCAAATAGGAGCAATCTTCTTTACCCTCTTCTAAGTAAA
The DNA here is from genome assembly GCF_001263595.1 of Phalaenopsis equestris. Lineage (NCBI taxonomy): Eukaryota > Viridiplantae > Streptophyta > Magnoliopsida > Asparagales > Orchidaceae > Phalaenopsis > Phalaenopsis equestris. The sequence continues at coordinate 3,925 of NW_018241207.1, forward strand.
TAAAGAACATTGACTAATCCAGAGTTTGGTCCCTAATTTTTTGGTTAGGCTAGTGATACCAACTGCTCCTACTACTCCCTCCACTGATGACTAATAATCTTGAATTGGTTTTCAATCAACTGAACCAAATTGAGGGTTTTAATTTGTCACCTTAAAATCTTCAATTTTGCATAAAAAAAAAGTATATTTCTCGATTTATTTTCACCCAATCCCACAGATGAAATACTCTCCCATGAAATTACATGTGATTCTCCCTATGTTGTAGAAATCATATCTCATTTAAGAACATATGTCTCTCAACAAGTTTTAACATTTCAATTGGCCAGATTGAAATGTAAATGAAGATCGGAGTTCAAATCATCACAAATTATTATCATTTAAAACCATAGAAAACAAAATCTATTTTTCACAAAACCATATCTTCAAAGTAGGGAGAAGGATAAAGCAGACAACTCAGAATCCACAAGAAGGATTCTATAAAACATGAAATTCATAAATAAAAACAAGTTTACAAAACAAAAATAAATAAAAATATAACTTATCTCGCAATGCTTCCCAGGCAAATCCCTAGAAGTTCTCCCCAAGCCTTTCTCTCATTAAAATTGCTCCCAACTCACTCCTAAAAGTGTAATGAAAAAAAAATCTCTCACCTTCCCTCTCCTCTTACCAACCTAGAAGAAAATCTCCTCTTCTCTCTCTAACTCTCACACAACACCCCAAAAGCCTCTTCTTTTTGTCCCCCTCTTGTACCTCTTCAAGTCTTCTTCTTTTATTATGGGCTGTCTTCTTTTGAAAAGAATTCAAAATTCCCTCTAGAAATTTCTCCAAAAGTCAACTCTTTTAAATTCAAAAGATGTGTGATTTGATCAAAGAGTCATATCCCTTCATAAAAGAATCTTCCAAAGTCTCTAGATGTATTGAGTTACTCCAAATGGTGTGTAGAACAAGTGTTCCTTTAAAAATTCTTGCAAATTTCTTCTCGAACTGCCTTAATTTAAAAAAGTCGCCCCTGGCACATCATGCACCAGCTCTCTGGATTTTGGCGCATCACGTGCCAATCTGGCGCATGATGCGCCAAAATCCAAAATTGGCTCTTTGTACTCCAAATTTCATCCTTTTTGCCATTTTTGCTACAAAATACCAAAAATGATATATCTATAAGAAATATAGACATACCCTTCTTTAAAGTGCAGTATCACCAATCATAAACAAAAAAATAGGTACATTAAATAATATATTATTTTGGTGTATCAAAATCCCCCAAACTTAGATATTACTTATCCTCAAATGACACTTTTATTACATAAAAGCATATGGCTTGGGGTAGAGATTAACTTATAACTTCCATACTTTTTTTTAATAAATAGAATATCAAAATTTAATAAAAAGCCTTTAATAACTTAGATTAAAGCTCTAAGTTTAGGAATACTTAGCAATCAAATTTAAGATTTCTGAATCTCTATTTATTTCAAGAAGAATTGCAATTTTTCATAAAAGACATTTATAACTTTCATATGAAAAAGAACTTCATGAAAACCTTACTAGGAATGCTACCAATACTTCAATATAAGTTTAGAAAATGTAATAAAGCTCCTTCCTTAAGTTGATTCAAGTGAAGCAAATTTTTTATTAGGCATCTCCTCAAGCTTCTCCTCACTTATTTTTCTTTTCTTTTTTTTCTTTTCTTTCATTATTTTCTCTTTTTTTGTTTCTTTTAGGATCTATTTAATCCTTTCTTTTCTTTTCTTTTTCCAAGTGAGGATTACTATATTTGGATAGCCTTTAATGATTTTGAACTTCACTATCCTCTTCTTAAAGTTAAGACTTTACACTTTTCTTTACTTTATAATTTCCTATTAGTTTATGATTTTTCATAAAGTCTTATTCATTTCTTCTTACATGAAACACTAAAATTCTTAACACTTCAAAATTACAATTTCCCTTACTTTAAATATAAAGACATTGTCCTATCCTATCATACAAAATATCTTCAACTTTTGAATTGACCTTCATTATTAAAAACTCTTTACCTAAATTTACCATAATACTTATAAATAGAAGTATAGTATTTTAAAGATAAATCTTAATTTCGTAGGCAATGTTAAGTTAATTTTTAAAAATATAGTTACTTAAAGAAAAATAAAATTTAGTATACTCCTTTTCAAAATAATTTTTTTCGTCCCCCAAACATAAGTTTTTAGATAATTTTAAAAATATTTTGAATATAAAATTTAATAGGTGAAAGAAAATTGTAAATGCATGAAAATAAAAATTGACATGTAGAGGTTTTCTAACTATGAAACTGGATTCTGGTATACTGCGGGTAGTAACTGTAAAACTGCATACAAGCTTTAAGGCATTAAATAAAACTTAATAAATTCTACAGAACTTGCTAAGAATTAAAAGCATAAATGCAAAAACTAAAAAACTAAACTGACAAACTAAACAGAAAATACTAAAAATGCAGAAAAAGTGAAAGTCTACAATTACTATTACAGATTCAGTTCACAATACAACATAAAATGTCTTTTACTACAACAAGTTACAAATAAAAGTACATCCCAATTCAAACACAAAAAACAAACAGACATCAAAACAACTAAACAAGACTCAAAAAACATCAATCTTCATCTCCTTCCTCTTCATCACCTCATTCTTCTTCCTCTTCTTCTTCTTCTTCTTCATCATCATGAATGAGAGTATATGGAGTGAAACTGGGGCAAGTAGGAAAGTCCACATTAGGTTCACGACTAAGGTGTCTTACCATGGCATTATTAAAATCAATATCATATGAGAGTATATGGAGTGAAACTGGGGCAAGTAGGAAAGTCCACATTAGGTTCACGACTAAGGTGACTTACCATGCTCTGCTGATATTCATCATTATATGCATTCCTTTCTCCTATCTCTCCCAATTAAGTTTGAATATTTACTATATCCATCTGTTGAATCATCAGTTGGTCCATAATACCTTGAAGTGATACAGATCTAGAAGTAGATGCCCTTGTAGCTGATGTACAGGTCCTTTCCCTTCATCCACTTATAGACTCAATAAATGATTCTACTCTCAGAATCATATGTCTCCCGATTGGATTTTGTGGCTTCAATCTCTCTTCATTTCTTGGGATTCTACTCTAAATTGTTCACATAGAGTGAAAATCAAGGCAGGGCATCCCAATCCTCTAGATGAGATGTAGAACTACCTACCATACTTTGAGCATGCTGAACTATAAGTACACCCACATCTATTGCCTTTATGTTCTGAATGAAATAGTTGAGTATAGCTTTATCTTTAGTAACACCAGCCAAATGATTTGTTGACAATAGTCTCACAGAAATGAAGTGGTGCCATTTTTTTGACTAAATATTCACCATGGAAGCAAGGAAGTTAACTATCTTGTTATTCTTAATATTCTATTCTCCTCTTCCATCAATCACTTCCTTCAGTGATGAATCAGTTATTACAAATGCAGCATACTCGTCATGGTATACATTTTTAGGCCCATTAAAAGTATTGATTCTTTCGGCAAAAAACTCAACTAGCTTACCTCTCACCAAGATGTGATCATCAGCAGTGAATTTAAGGTTTGCATAGAACTCCCGAACCATCAGGAAAATTGCTATGGAAGTGAAGTAGCAGAATCTATCCCAATTTCTGGCAAGAATCAGTCTTTCAACCTTGCCATCTAGGTTTGCAAACGCCCACTCTTGGATCATTGTTTTGGTCTCCATCTGAGTATTGTAACTATGTTGGGCTTTAAAACTAACAAATCTTTGTGCGTCAAAGTCCTCGGACAACCTTCCTCTCTTAACTCAGGGAGCCATTTTAAAATTCTACAAAAATCCAAATATAGTCCAAATAAATTACTAAATAAAAAATCTAACTCCTCAAGCAAGATTATTTGGTAAGAAGCTTTTCGCCATAGTTTTCTTCAAGTATTTTCATCAAAAATCCAAATTTTTTGGGTCTCCCAAAATCCATGGTGAAAATAAAAAATTTCTATGTTAAAGTAAAGTTCTTACCAAGAGAAGATGAAATCTATAGTTTTTATCCTTTGAATTCTTTTCTTTTGCCCCCAATGTGTTGCCCTAGACCAAGGTCTTGAGGTAGAAGATGACTCAAGTAGCAAAAATGGAGTTTATCCGTGTGATTTTGCGGTTTTCTAGGCAATATAGTGTGTTCGGACCTTTTGGCGCATCATGCTCCAATTTGGCCACATCATGCGCCAAGACTCTGTATGTTGGCGCATGATGTGCCAATATTGCACATCATTCGCCAGAGCACAAATTTTTTATTACAAATTTTATCAGATTTTGATTTTTGTGAAAATTTGCTTCGTACCGCTTTATGTCAACCTCTATTTGACTTAAATAAACCTTTCTAAGCATAAATAAATATCACACTAACACTAAACTTTCACAAACAACACAAAACTCACATTTATATACAAAATATGTGCTATTACAAACTAACATTTTTCAAGCCAACAAACATCAAATTTAGTGTTCTAAAGTAAACCAACATCCTAACACTGAAATTTAAACATCAAAATTAAAAAAAAATATGGATAGTGTTCATTAGAAAGGAAATGCAATCTAACACAGCAAACTAAAATAAAAAGTACTACACAAAACATTCCGTGCATAAATTAAGATCAAACATCACCTTCACTATCATCCTCCTGTATATCTCCAATCAATTGGTAGTGCACATACAGATTGTAGAAGGGTCGAAATGGAAATTAATCAGTTGAATTATCCTCCTCAATCCAAGCATATTTATTGAACATACGTACCAATCCAACTTCAATACGCCTTGTATGTTCAAAATGTTCTTTCAGTCTCCAATCTATATGATCCAACATTTCAGTAATATTCTCAATCACGTGCATGAGATTTTTCACTTCTTTTTCTATCTTCTTGATCCTTTTTGAAAGTTCACTCGAGTTGTAGTAGGGTTAAACAAGTGATAAATTTTGAGATCCTTGATCCATCATTACATTCATATCTATTTCATCTCTCATTCCAATACAGTTGTTGTAGACTTCTGGATTCATTAGCTTCCAAGGAAATAGCACTTTTTCCCAACTTTCATAAGGTACTTGTGCTTGACTATAAAGTAGGAAAAATAGTGGATGGATGTCCCACTCCAGTTGCAGATCCATTCACAATCAAACCCAAAATAGATTTCACAATAATATCTCCAACATCAATAGGTTTTCCAGTTTGAATACAGTAATTCAGAATGACGCTCTCCTTAGTGACCTTACTAAATTTCATGGTAGGCAGTAATTTCGATGCAATAAAGAAGTGTCAGACTTGTGAAACTGAATTTTAAAATGATGATGGAAAAATTACATTTCCATCATCTATGATCTACCAATTAGCATCTTCATCCGTAAGGTACAGGTAGAGTTCATTCATATTCCCTCTTGTAGGGGTAAATTTTGTATGATGACCAATAGACAAATTTTCAATCATAAACATCTCATTTATCCTTGAAGGAGTGATATGCACAAAGCTACCACACATGTAAATCTTTCCTCGGTTGATCCCATGAAGATTTGCATAAAATTGTTTTACTACAAGAACAATAATAGGGGCAATAGTGTAGCAAAGCACTTCCCAACGCCTCTGCGCAATAGTCTCTTCTACTCAAGTATTCGACATGTTAAATTCTTGATTTACAAATCCCCTTTCTTTGATAAGTGTCTTATTCACTAGAACTCAATTTAGAATGTGAAGCCAAAGGAATTGAAAAATGGTGACTCTTCCCTCGTTTTCCCCCCTAAAATATGGTTTGGAGTCGATTATTAAGAGTTATATGGAGAAGAAACTGCAAAAAACCACCATTTGACATGTTTTAAATATTTTGGGACCTGTGGCGCATCATGTGTCGATCTGGCGCGTCATGTGCAGCTTTCTGGACAGTGGCGCATGATGTGCCATATCCAGAATTTTTGTTTTTTCGATTTCAATCCAATAAATTTTCAATTTTTCCATACAATTAGGCAAATAAAGATGTTTTTAAATATTTTATCACATACACGACTACATAAAGACATAAACATAAATATACATGAAATAACTCAAACAAAACAAACTCAATAAAAAGCAAAACAACCATACAAATGGGTTGCTCTAACAAAGCGCTTGGTTTAATGTCGTCAGCCCGACATTCCCAGTCCTATTCTGGGTGACCCAATATTACTGTCTCTTTAAAAGCTGGTATTTGACCATCAAAATAAGATTTAAATTTGTGCCCATTCACTTTAATTATTCTTCAGTCTTGGGGTCTTCGATATTAACGGCCCCATAGGGATAGACTTTTAAAACTCTGAATGACTCTTTCCACCTAGACTTCAATTTTCCAAGAAATAATTTCAATGTTGTATTATATAATAGAACTTCCGGTCCAAGTTCAAATTATCTTTTTATAATCTTTCGATCATGCCATTCTTTCATCTTTTCCTTATAAATCCTCGTATTATCGTAAGATTCATTTTTGATTTCCTCAAGCTCATTCAATTGCAGTAATCTTTTATCTCCAGCTTCTTTTAAACTGAAATTGAATTCTTTTATGGCCCATTAAGCTTTATGCTCAAATTCAACTGGCAAGTGACAAGTATTCCCAAAAATTAATCTATAAGAGGACATTCTTGTAGGTGTCTTATAGGTTATCCAATATGGCCATAATGCAGTATCTAATCTAGTAGACCAATCCATTTTACTAGGCTTAACACACTTTTCAAAGATTCTCTTAATTTTACGATTGTATACTTCTGCTAAACCACTCTTCTATGGATGATAAGAAGTTGCAACTTTATGCACTATATCTTTTTTTTCACCAATCTTGCAACTGTTGGATTTTTAAAATGAAATCCTCCATTGGTAAAGAGATTGCTTCAATCCATTTTGAAATGTATTCCACTACAATCAATATGTATATATTTCTAAATGAGGGTATAAATAGTCCCATAAAATCAAATCCCCATGCATCAAAAATTTTAATTTTCAAATTAAATCTTAGATGCATTTCATTTCTTCTTGAAATATTACCTACTCTCTGACACCGATCACATGTTTTGATATATATATTGACATCTCTAAATAAAGTAGGCCAATAAAATCTAGATTGTAAAATTTTATGAACAGTTCTATCATTTCCAAAATGCCCTCCAAATCCCTCCAAATTCAAAATCATCCCTCCAAATTCAAAATCATGACATTTTTGAATAATCTCTTGATATACTTTATGAGGAACACATCGTCTTATCATTAAATCTTTATATTGCTTATATAAATAAGAATCATCCCAAAAATATAATTTTACATCATGAATGAATTTTTTTTCTGTTGTTTTGTTAATCTATATGGTAAAATACCACTAACAATATAATTCCCAATATTAGCATACCAAGGTATTTCCCATCCTTTTACAGTATAAAGTCAGTCATCATAAAAAGTTTCATTAATCCCTTTTGCCATATCTAATTTTTCTTCTTGTTCTAGCCTCGATAGATGATCATCAATTTGATTATCAATCCCTTTCCTATAAACTACTATGAACATAAACTCTTACATCAGAAGTACCCATCTAATTAATCTTGGTTTAACATCCTTCTTTTGCACCAAATATTTAATAGCCAAATGGTCAGTATTAACAACACATTTAGCTCCAATAAAATAAGATCTAAACTTATCAACTAAACTTATCAAAAGCAAACACGAAAGCTAATAACTCTCTTTCAGTGGTGGCGTAATTAATTTGGGCAACATTAAGAGCCTTGCTAGCATAGTATATAACTTTAAAACTCTTATAATATTTCTGCCCTAAAACAACTCCAATTACATAATCACTAGCATCACACATTAATTCAAAAGGTTTCTTTCAATCAAGTGAAATAGTTATAGGAGCAGTGATCAATTTTTCCTTTAAATTTTTAAAGGCTTTAAGGCAATCTTAATTAAAGTCAAACTTTGTATCTTTCTCCTTAAGTTGGCATAAAGGTTTAGTAATTTTTGTAAAATCCTTAATATATCTCCTACAGAATCCAACATGTCCAAAAAAGCTCTTAACTTCTCTTACTATGGTAGGTGGAGGTAGGTTTGATATAACCTATATTTTTGCAGGATGTACTTTCATGCTATTTTTTGAAATTTTATGTCAAAGAACAATCTCTCCTGAACCCATAAATTAACATTATTCCCATCCATAAATTGATATTTTACTTAGTTTAATACAAGATTTGTCTTTTCACAATGTTCCAGATCTTTCTCTAAATGATTTAGGCATATTTTGAATGAAGGTAGAAAAATTGTCCATAAAGACTTCAATCCCTTTTTTTAGTCAAATCAATTAAAATTGACATCATACACCGTTGAAATGTTGCAGGTGCATTACATAATCCAAAAGGCATTCATTGAAAAGAAAAAGTTCCATAAGGACTATTAAATGTTTTTTTTTTCTCTTGATCCTATGGAGCAATAGGTATTTAATGATAACTAGTGTATCCATCTAGAAAATAAAAATATTTATGCCTAGCTAATCTATCCAACATCTGCTCCAAAGAGGGTAAAGAAAAGTGATATTTTCTAGCAGAATTTTATTTTCTATAATCTATGCAGATTTTTCAACTAGTGACTTGTCTTGTTGATATCAATTCATTATGCTCATTTGTTACTACAATCACACCTACTTTTTTTGGAAAATAATGAATTGGATTAACCCAAGCACTATATAAAATAGGATATATTATTCCAGCATCTAACTATTTTAAAATTTCTTTTTTAACTACTTCTTTCATCATAGGATTTAATCTCCTTTCAGGGTCAGCTCTTGGTTCATGTTGATCTTATAATAAGATTCTTTGCTTACAAATTGAAGGAGTGATTCCTTTAATATCGGCTAATGTCCTTCCAAAGGCTTTCTTATATCTTTCTAAAATGTTTAACAACTATTTTTCTTGCATATCAGTTAATTATGAGGATATTGTAACAGGTAATGTATATAAATCTCCAAAAAATGCATACTTCAAATGTGTAGGAAGCGTTTTCATTTCTAATTCAAGCGATTTCTCAATAGATGAAATCAAACTTGTTACCTTTTGTAGAATCTAACATTTCAAATCTATCCTAAACCTAATCCTTATCCTCTTTACTCACTTCCATAGATTTACATTTAATCCTATCCTCATCATGATATTCCATATATTCTATTTTAAATTCCATTTCAAAAGTTTTCTTAAAATATTTATGGCTTAAATATTCATTAATATCCATTCTAAGGAATTCAATCTCTTGCTCTTTTTAGAGTATCTCGTTGATTTTGCAATATTAAATGTAACCTCTTGATCACAAACTGTCATACATAGTTCTCCCATAGTTCTCCTTTCTGTACATCTATCAAAGCTCTTCTGTGGCTAGGAATGGTTTTCCTAAAATGACAAGAATTTCTTTATCTTCTTCCATATATAATACAATAAAATCCACGGGAAAAATAAACTTATCAACCTTTACCAAAACATCTTCTATATGTCCTTTAGGATAGGTAATCAATTGATCAACTAACTGAAGAGTTACAATAGTAGGTAGAGTTATAGTTGTAGGTGATATATCACCTAAGCCTAACCTTCTGAAAATTGATAATGGCATAATTTTTTTTTTAGTTGCTCCTAAATCACATAAAGCTTTTCCATAAAATAGCTCGCCAATAGCCCCAGAAATTGTGAAAAATTTAGTAACTTTAAGTTTTTCAGGAAGCTTTTTCTGAATTATAGTGCTACACTATTCACTGATTACAACAGTCTCATTATCTACAAACTTTCTTTTCTTATTAGGTATATCCTTCATGAATTTCACATAACATGGCATTTGTTCTAATGTTTCAACAAATGGAATGTTTATTGTTAATTTCCTCAAATTTTCCAAAAATTTTGAAAATTAATTATCTCTATGTTTCTGTTTGTTTCTATTATAATCTTTGAGAAACTAGAAGTGGTGGTCTTTCTACAGTGATTTTCATTAGCTTAATAGGATTTTCTACTTCAAAATGAAAATCTTCATCAGATTTTTCATTTTCCACCTCACCTTTTTCAACTTCAACTTCTTGTTGAACTCGGTTTTCTAATTCTTTTCCACTTCTCAGTTGAATAGCTTTAATTTTCTCTTATTTCTGATCTTTGGGAATTACTTCAACATTACAAGGCAATGTTCTTAGAGGTCTATTGCTAAGTGCAGTAGCAATACATCCAATATGATTTTCCATATTTTTTGATTACTGCTCCTTGACTATGTAATTGACTACCCATCTGCAATATCAATTCTTCTATTGATAACTTTTTCTCCTTACTCTGCAAATTATAAGAACTTAGGGGGTAATAAGGTTAATAAGCTTGGTTCCCTTGATTGTTGGAGTTTTCAAATGGGCTCGCAGTGTTGTTTCACATTGTGGATTTGTAGCATTAGAATTATTGTTATTCCAACTAAAATTTGGATGATTCTTCCAACCAGAATTATAATAATTAGCATAAGGATTATTAGAATGATTTTTTATTGCATTTCAAGTCTCATAAGAAGATTGAACTTCAATCATTTATCCCAATGAGGTGTTTGACAGCGACTTTTTTATATACCTAAAAATACAAGAATTTGAAACCACTGCTTGAAGATGCTAGAAGATTTAAATCCCTGGCAACGGTGTCAAAAACTTGATGTGACTTTTAATATGCAAGAATTTATGAACCCAAATTTATATATTTATAATGATTTTGTAAAGTCACAATTTCAAACAAACTTATACGTATCGCTCAAGTAATACAACGCTCTAGTGGAGTCCCCTTTATCGATCCCACAGTGAAGCGAGGTAAGAGGTCCTTAGTCAAATTCTAATATACTACTATTAGTCCTTAGTTTGAAAGTGCTATTTAAGAGGTTTTACTAACATATACTCCTAAATATAAGTCTTAAGTTTAACACAACTAATAACTACTCCTAAATGTAAATATTAAATCTAAAGATAACCCTTTTTGGATGAATTGGTTTGGAGAATTTAGAGATATTAAAAACTAATATTATTAATTAATGAATTGGATAATATAAAGGAATGAGATGCCTTAAAAATTGTATGTGCCAAATAGGAGCAATCCTATTCTTTACCCTTTGGTCCAAGCATAAAGAACATTGGCTAATCCTATGTTTGTTTACTGAATCCGTGGCTAGGTTGAGAGGATGCTGGCTCTCACTCCAGAATATCACTTCGGAGCTCCCACGTTCCTCTTGCCTGAAGGCTAACATCTTCGCTTCAGTTTCCAAACCCTAGGACCAACAGGTATACGTATCATTCAAGTAATACAGGGCTCTAGTGGAGTCCCGTTTATCGATCCCATAGAGAAGCTGGAAATATATATAAGCTGGCTATTAATATTCTATTCTTAAATTAAAATAAAAATAAAAACAAATTAAAGTAAAAAGTTTAAAGTTGAACTACTCAAGTGAAATGCTACTAAATATGCAAATGTACAACTACTACTGTTAAATTAAACTAGATGCTAAACTTTCAAAAGTAAAATTGTTCAAATAAAATAAAGGTTTTTGTTGACAAAAAGTTCAAGTATGACAAAACACCCTTCCCCTTTACAACGAAAATATGGCTTGTAAGAAATTGAAATCATTTGAAAAATATATTTAAAAACTATTTTGTGCCAAATAGGAGCAATCCTATTCTCTTCCCTCTTCCGAGTGCTATAAAGAGCATTGACCCCCCGTTCCCCTCGCGTGAGGGCTAACATCTCCGCTTCAGTTTTCAAACCCTATGACCAAATTAGAGATTTTAGTCTGTCACCCTAAAATCTCCAATTCTACGCCTATCAAAGTATATTTTCCTATTTATTTGCACTCAACTCTCATGAATGTCACCATCCATAGAATTTGAATGTGGTTCCACATTGTTGAGAATTACACCGCCCTTTTGGATCAATGAAATTACAACAAATTTTAACACTACAACGGGCCCTTGTTATAATTTAAATGAAGTGTAAGTAAAAACATCACATTTATAATTAATTCTTCTTCTAACAAGCATCCCAAAATCCTAAACATGAATTATGCTCATTTCAAAAGAAAAGTAAAGTGAAAACAATGGCATAATCTTCTCATGAAATTATTTCTAAAGAAGAATAAAGAGTAAGAAAAGCCCATCACAACGTACGAAAAAAATACAACAGCAACTTCATTTAACCAAAGCAAATCCACTAGATAAGTGCTTACAAAAAATTGAAAGATAATTAAGAACACAATACTTAGCTTTTTCCCTTTGAAGGAAAGACGAGTATCTCTCCCACAAAATCTCCCACCGATCCATGCAATGCTAGAACATCTCCTTACAAATTCTCTCAATATCTCCTATCCAATCTCTCTAAAAGGGTAGAAATCTACATTTCTACTCCAATTCTATAAACCCTAAACTTTCTCCATGCTTTTCCCAACATTCCTCTTACAAAAAACCCTCTTTTTCTAACCTAAATTCGTTCTTTTAAAGTGTAGGGATGAAGTTTGAAGAGTTGCCACAAGAGTATTTTCAAAAAGCGTCCAAATACATTGAAATTCAATCCATAATCGCTAAAAGTCGGTCCATAGTCGTCATGGGCGCGGTGGGCGGGCTTGAAGGCGTCGTCAGTGAGCTTTAGTATCATTTTTTGGTCTTCTTGGGTGAATCTCGCCGTCGGCGCCATTTTGGGCGCCGTCAGCGAGCAGACTGCACAGCTCCACTGTTTCGCTCCGTTTGGCTCCGTTTTAGCTCTGTTTCGCCCCATTTCAGTTTTGTTGTGTTCCCAACCGATAGCCCTACAAAGTAAGAAAGAAAAAAGCCTTTCTTTAAAGTATAATCTCATTCAAAATTAGGAAAAAAGTGTAAAAGATATTAAGCATCGAAAGACTTATCGAAAGGTGACAGGGCAAAATTTCATTTTTTGCTCGTTTTTTGCTCCAAATTGCACCGTCTTTTCATCTTTTTGCTCCAATGATCATAATTCATCATAATTGTAACAAAACATCAAAAATACCCATCTTTAAAGTGAAATATCATCAAAAATAATGTAAAATAGGTATGAAAATCTCAACATATTTTCCTTTTGGTTAAAATCCCCCAAACTTAACTATTACTTCTCCTTAAGTAATTTTAGTACTACATAAAAGTTTTGATCTATTATAGTAAAGTTTTAAATTAGAAATACTATAAGTTTGATTTAAAAAAATATCATAGTGAGATTTTCAGAAAAAAGATCAAGTAATTAAATTAACTCTGTAGGTACAAGATTATCTAGTCATCAAGTTTAAGAGTTCTAGTTTTCTAT
>NW_018241207.1:17893-20499 GCF_001263595.1 Phalaenopsis equestris
TTAAATCTACCATAATATTCACATATTTAAAAAATATATTTATTTGAATTAATTTCACTACATAAAATCATATTAATAATTTTTGAAAATATTTAAATTGAGAACATCTAATAGTTAATTATTTTCTTCCCTCCCCCAAACTTGCATTTTTAAATATTTCACAATTTAATTCCATAAAATGTAGCAGGAAGGAAAAGTAATTGAATTTACTAGCTACTGAAACATCCTACCAAATTTATATGCATGCATAATCAGGAAGGAATGACAACAGGAGTAAGTAAATTAAGCCTAAAACATGCTTGCAATAATATTAAACTAAAATGAAGTATATTCAATTTAGAATTTCATTTTTCCTCCTACCCCCAAACTTGATTTTTAGCATGTATAAAATTTAGTGCAAAAAATATAAGTAGGAAGAAAAACAATTTAGAAATTCTATCTACCACATATTTCTATCAAAAACATCTACAATTATTTATTAGGATAAAAAACATGTAGTATAAAGTAAATCTAAACTAAACATGCTAGAATGAAATTAACTAAGCAAACTTCTAACTAGTATAGCATGTATCAGCATTGAAATATAAAAATGTTCTTCAATTCTTATAAATTGTTTAGTGCAGAAAATATAAGTAGGAAGAAAAACAGTTTAGAAATTCTATCTACCACAAATTTCTATCAAAAACATCTACAATTATTTATTAGGATTGGAAAACATGTAGTATAAAGTAAATCTAAAATAAACATGCTAAAATAAAATTAATTAAACAAACTTCTAATTAGCATAGCATGGATCATCATTGGAATATAAAAATGGTCTTCAAGTCTTATAAATTGTAACACAAATAGAAACACAAACACACAAATAAGATAAATGAGGTCAATTCTTCCTCCATCTCATCGCATCTCACTAACTTACTTATAATTTCTAACGGAATCCCTACACAAATATATTGGGTGCTTACAAATGATTTTATAGATTCTAATCCCAAAGATAAGATTATCCCTGATATTTTGGTTCTCAAGCACTAACACAAGACATCACCATATCCCAATAATTAAGCACCTCTCGCAGTTTTAAGGATAGTGTAAGATCATCCACAAATTACTCATCTAATAGGTTCGCAACTCCTATCAAATGAAAATAAAGTTTGAGAAAAGAAGTAAGAAATATGAGATGGAACAATCACTATTAAAATTCATAATTTCTCTTATAAAACTCAAGTTCAGGTGAAACTCGAGTTGTAGTGGACTTGACAATCCAACTATTATAAGAGAACATACAAGTCTAACCATAATAAGAATTTAATGAATCATCTCCCTCACGATACACAAAAGTAAAACAAAACACTAACAATCCAAACATCTAACATCAAGCAAACAGATCAATCAACACAAAAGCAAACATAATACAACACTAACAATCATGACTCTTAAGCAAACTAAATCAAACCAAACAGATAACTATGGGTTGCCTCCCATAAAGCTTTTGGTTTAATGTCGCTAGCCCGAGAAATCATTCACCTGAAACAAAATTCTAATTAAGTAATCCTTGATCAATCGTCCAAACTTTTCCAGATCTCTTTTCCAGATCCAGGGATTACTATAAAATAATCAACATTTAATTTTTCATTCAGCTCTTGTTTTTCATATTGATTCTTATCATTATTCCTCATATTTCTTTCTAGATCCAATTTTCTTCTATTGATTTTCTCAATTTGTATATTAATATCATCCTTGAAATTTATAAGAAATGGATCTTTATATGATAATTCATGATCTGCCAAATTTTGGATCAGATGCTCTTTAGATAATTCAGATTCCGGATCAAATTCTTCTATGTTACTATTCTATTTCAAGTTATCTTCCAATTCTTCCCCTCGATACTGAGTAAAGGGTGGAGGTGGTCTTTCGATATCTATCTTAGTTGAGGAAATAATTTTTTTTGATTCTATAAGAATTTCTTCCATTAATCCTTCAATATCCTTATCCTCTTTTCTCAACTCAAAGTTTTTTTGAAATATATCCTCAAATTCTCTTCCAAGTCTTAGTTCAATAATTTTATTGTGTTCATCATTCAATTCAGGTTTTTCTTGTGATTGAGTCAAATCTAAAGGTATAAGGACCGATGGTGTAGATGAATTCCCTAAATTGGTCGACTTTAAAATAGTATAGGGTACATTCATCTTAAGTTCATGAGATTTCTCAACAGATTGAATTAAAAGTTTACTATTTTTGGTAACGTCCATCATTTCACACCTCTCCTGAACATACATACAGTCTTCTTTAAACAACATTTTAGGCTCATCATGAAAGCCCATTTCGATCTCATCTGTTAACTTACTCTCAAAACTTTCTGAAAATAGTTTTTACTTAGATAATCAATTTCATCCATCTGAAATCAACCATCATCATTTCTCTCTGCTGGATATTTCATAGCCTTTAAAACATCAAAATTTGTTTCATGGTCATTAATATTCATATTTAAATTTCCTTTTTGGACATCTATCATTGCTTGTCCAGTAATAAGAAAAGGTCTCCCCAAAATAATGGGATATTCTTTTTTCTAACTCCATATTGTTGACCTCACTTTTGGTTGAGGTCTA
>NW_018241208.1:0-767 GCF_001263595.1 Phalaenopsis equestris
AATCGCTCAAGGTTTTGGATCCTCGTCCTTGATACTGCTAAATGACTTGACCATCCATCGCTTGCGGTGTTCAGTGGGGACGACACATCCTCAACCACTTGTTCAGTCAATTATTGTCATAAATTTGTGTTAATGCTTGAAAAATCAAATAATTAACATTGTAAGAAATTGTGAAATTAATGGTTTGAGGCGTTGCTTTCCATTACTTGGGGCAATTGGAGCAAAGTGGTTAGTCATTATGACAAGCTTATGTAGCACATACCCTTTTTCATATTTAAACCCAAAGATTAAAACTTTATTTTATGCATATATGATTCTTAAAATGAAATCGGTCCTAGTCGAATCATGAATTGGTCATTTGACTAACTTAAATCAGGTCCAAAATAGAATTACATAGAACCCATCCAGAGCCAACTAGAACTGGTGCTTGAACAAAAGAAATGGTGAATGATTCTAATTTTTTATTATTTTCCCAATTTTAATATTATATAATTTTAAACTTAAATAGTTATTAAATGTCTATAAAGATAAAAACAAGATAAGAAAAGAAGCGATCAATAAAACAACACATCTTCAAATTTTATTTTAAATTATATTCAAAATATTTAAGCGTGAAATTTTTTGATTTACAATATTGTAAACTTAATTAACAAAAAAAATTATTATTACATTATTTTAATTAGTTTAAAACAATTGTAATATTGATTATATCATATTTTTCAACTTTGTATTTTTTTCTCCCAGTATCATTGAATTTTAAAAATATT
>NW_018241209.1:0-1195 GCF_001263595.1 Phalaenopsis equestris
CTTTTTTTCATCCCTAGAGGCCCAAGTTCGTGAAGCAGCCCAAAGGCCTTCATTAATACTTCCATGCTTATCGGTTTCTTAGCACTTGACATATTCATTCAGAAAATTCAAAAATGAGAAAATATAAAAGCGTACTTAGCGCCCTATTTATAAGAAAAATCAGCATGAAAATCAAGAGAGTATAATTATTAGTAATATTTATTACTTACTATGTGAATAAGCATATTTTTTATTCTCTTATTCTTATGACATGGTACTTTCAAAGAAGTAAGAGAATCTAGAAACTAATTATGTACATCAGGAATATGTCTGCACAAATTTCGAGAAGACACAATGGATCACACAAAGAGGATTGGTGTTTGGACATTCATCATGATATCAATCGACCCATTAAGCTGACTGAACGAAATACTGTCCGACTCAACAAATACCGTGCGACCATGCAATACTCTCTTAACCAACATCTGCCATTATAAAGATCATCAATCGCCCGGAGCAAAATACTTTAATGTAAACACATTGACCGAAGGTGGGATGCCTGTGAGATTACAGTGATACACCCTCTACTTGATGGAATAATCCTGCCCAAGGTAATGTGTCTTCGCAATTTGTCACCTCAGAAAAGGCGATTGAAGACTATTCGATTGGCCGAAGATCATTCAGTTGGTCGAATGACTCTGGGTAGAATGAATGAATACCAATTGACCAATCTAGACAGTTGCGAATATGAAGCGATGTAAAGGGTAGTTGCAGATGCAAAACGACACTAACAACAGTTACAGTGTCAAAACATATATTATTTCGTTACAAATATGTAAACGTGTGATGACTTATAATTTATAGTAACATTTCCATTAAACGAGTGACAATCATGTAATTTGTTATATTTTGATTAGAATTTATAGGGGGGTCATTTTCACTAAGGGACAGATTCTAAAAGTTCTTAAAAAATTATATTATTTGTCTTTTTTCTCTTTCTTTTATTCGATCGATGCTATATTCTTTGGGCATGATTCACAAGATAATTTAGGATTCGACAAAGAAAAATCCCAAAAAATTGAGGGTTTATTGTGCTCTGATACAAGATGATACCGTTTTAAGGCTCTTAGATCGTGTTTAGGAAGTGGTTTTGTAGGGAGGAGGTTGTGGAATGGTAAGGGAAGGATGACATTCAGACGGTGAGGAGGTTCCGCTA
>NW_018241210.1:0-505 GCF_001263595.1 Phalaenopsis equestris
AATCACTCTTGGAAGCCATTATTTGCATATTTAAAATATATTTTGGAATTTTTGTAATTTTTATTAGATTAACATGGCTCCACGATAAAAGAGATGACTTGAGTGTGACGAATCTCGCTTCGTCAATGCGAAGGCTCAGTCAAGATTTGCTTCAATATTTTAAGGAAAGAAATGTATACACGATCGAGTTTTTGAGAGTCCGGGAGGAGAAATTGAAATAGTTATCACCGAATGGAGGTGGAAAAACTTATGTTATACCACTAACAATGCTGCTGCTAATATTGTAATGGAATTCTCTGCCAACGTGTTCTATTCTGAAGATGAAATTATTCAAGTTCGAGGATTTTCTGTTGAATTTAATGTCAGCCGCATTAAGACCTTTTATGAAGTCCCAGACTCTTATAACTGCCACTATGAAACCTTCAGTACTATGGAAGGCCCACTGAATGATGTGATCAACTTTCTCACTGATGAGAAAGGAACGTGGAAGATTAAGCAATGAGAA
>NW_018241211.1:0-955 GCF_001263595.1 Phalaenopsis equestris
GAATATCGAACCCATAGGGAAGATTATGCAATATGTAAATTTTAGAAAGTTTTCTATTTTTAGAAAGATAATTACTTAGACCAAAAATAATTTTTGTAGGTATTTAAAATTTAAATATTATTGGTATTTTTGATATTTTAACGAAATAGTAATAACTTAAAAAGTTTAACGAAATAGTAATAAATTTTAACGAAATAGTAATAACTTAAAAAGATAACTAAAGTTTTTGTAAAAGAAAAGTACTTAACATGAAAATATATGTCTTCTTATCATGAATCAATAATAAGTATAGGAACTCTGTTGTGGAAGTATGCAAATTGTGTTTTGCCAAATAGGAGCAATAATATTCTTTACCCTTACTAGAGATGCTATAAAGAACATTGGCTAATTTAAAATTTGAATAGTTCTGAAGATCGGCTAGGCAGGGAAGATACTAGCTCTTACTATAGTGTTCCCTCGATTCCCTCCACCTCAGGGCTAACATTCTCATATCAGATTCAAAAACAATAAACCAATTTGGGGGCTTTAACTTGTCACTTTAAAGTCCTCTAACTCTACACCCTTCAATGAATATTTTCTTATTTATTTGCACTCAATCCTATGAACTACATTCTCATTCATACAACTTCATATGATTCTTTCCAATAGTTGACTGAGATAATACCAGCCCGGTTCTTACATGTTCTCACAACAAATTTTAACATCTTGATTGGCCAAATCAAGAAGTAAATGAAGTGCATGGATTTAAATCATCACAACTTCTTCCAAAAAGATCAATACTCTCCACAACTTCCATCCAAACTTTAATTACTTATCATTTTAAGGAGAAAGATAAAGAAAACTAATCAGAATTCATGGAGAAAACAAAACCACACTTTATTTTAAAAGAAGAAATCATTGCCAAACCAACAATAAATCTAGATTAAAACCAAAAGTAGTCTTAAAACAAAAAGAT
>NW_018241212.1:0-696 GCF_001263595.1 Phalaenopsis equestris
AAGAATTGTCATGTGGGGTTTGGATTGGGCTTTTTAAAATTAAATGTGGTGGACTTGAGCTTCTGAACTTAAAATTGACTTTGGACTAAAATTTAGGCTAATATAATGTTGATTTTGGTGTAGGAATGTATAACGAAGGCTTTGGAAGAACCTGAAGTGGTTTTGAATTGAATTGGGAGGCTAATTTAATGGATTTAGGCATATATTCCAAATTGGGCCTTTTTTATTGGAATGAAATTGGGCTTGCAATTAGATCAAATTTGGCTTGAATTTTGTTTAAATTAGGATTAGGGATGCTAAATTTTGATTTGGAGTTGAAATTGGGCAAGAATGGGGTCAATTGGGCTAAGATTGGTGCTAATTTGTGGACATTTAGGACTTTAAGGGCAAATTGGAGCTTTTGGTCAACTTGGGTCAAATTGATGATAAAAGATTGAAAATGGGAATATTTGGGATGATTTTGGATTTTTTGGGATTTTTTGGAATTTTTGGAACTTTTAGGTCATGAGGGGAATTTTGGTAATTTTGCCAATTTTTTGGGGTATTTTGAAATTTGTTAATTTTGGTGAATTTAGGTGATGGGGAGTAGTTTTAGATGATTTTTTGACAAATTTGGGTTTTTTTGGGTAGGTTTTAGATTTTTTGAAAAAGTTAGGGAGTGTTTTGGTAATTTGGTGATTTTGGGCAAAAATGGGC
>NW_018241213.1:0-219 GCF_001263595.1 Phalaenopsis equestris
CAAATTAGTATTATATAGAACAATTCATGCTAAATCAATCTCTAGGCTTTCAAACATAGTTTGTCATAACTAGAGCCGTCAAAAAAGCTCATTGTTCGCAGACAGTTCGTGTTCGGTTCGCCAATGAGTTCGTGTTCAATTCGTTCGATAAGTAAATGAGACGAACGCAAATTTTTTTTTTTTATTAGTTAAACGAACCAAACACGAACAATGATGCAT
>NW_018241214.1:0-669 GCF_001263595.1 Phalaenopsis equestris
CGTAGCTGCTGACTCGGCCCGCAATTTATGTCCCGGAACGCTGTCCGACTCAATCTCCTCTGTCCATTTGATACATGCTCGATCGAACGACTCCCCATCATTGTCCACGATAGAATGATCCTGTGATCGTCCACACTCAAACCCTAAGATCTCAGCTTAGACTCAACCAAATAACCTTAGGTTTAATCTTATGGACTCATCTAAGTGAGACGAACATATCCATACGGTAATCATGCAATTAAATTATGCCTAATTAAATGAAGAATCGAAATAGGCTAGGGATGAGTCGAGGTTTTATACTGTTGCTCTGAGAAGTGAAGCTTCGATCAGGGGGGTTCGGCACGTTCATTGGGGTCCAAGGAGGTTAGGGATTGAGTCCCTGGTCTTGGTGTAAGGCATAAGTAGGAATTCGATCACGGCAGGATTTGGGTGTTGGTCTGGAGCTATGGTTGAAGCTCTGTGGAAGGGGGATTTGATGGGGCTTCGGATTCTTTCACTCTTGTGAAGGTGTGGGCACAAATAATTAAAGTTTGGTGGAGTGTGGAGGTGTATTGGGCTCTGCCCTGGTTTCGTTTCTGACAAGATTTCAAGCTAAAAATTGAGCTCCGGTAATGAGAATTGGTTGGAAAAAATAGTTGGGATGCATTGAGGGGATCTTAAGAAAGCTCT
>NW_018241215.1:0-949 GCF_001263595.1 Phalaenopsis equestris
AAATCCCAAAATTATCCAAAATACACAAAATTTTCTAAATATCATCTCAAACCACTCCCGACTACCTAAATTGACAGAAACTTGCCAAATTTCCAAAATATCCCCAAAAATTGCCTAAATTACCAAAATGCCCCTCATGACCTAAAAATTCCAAAAATTTCAAAATCATCCCAAATATTCCCACTTTCAATTTTTTATCATCAAATTGTCCAGATTTGACCAATTTTACCTAATTTGACCAAAAGCCCCAATTTGCCCTTAAAGACCCAAATGTCCCAAAATTAGCCCCAATCTTGCCCAATTTCAATTCTAAACCAAAATTTAGCATCCCCAATTCTATTCTAAATAAAATTCAAGCTTAATTTGATCCAATTGAAAGCCCAATTTCATTCAAATCAAAAAAGCCTAATTTTGACCATATGCCTAAATCCACCAAATTAGCCCACCAATTCAATTCAAAATCACTTGAAATTTTTATCAAGCCTTCATGACTTATTCTACACCAAACTCAACATTTAATTAGCCCAAGTTTTAGCCCAAAATCAATCTCTTTTTTAAAATCCCAAAGCCCAATACGTTTAATTTCAAAAACCCAAGTCCAAAGCCCACATGACAATTATTTCTTCACATCATTCATTTGATTAAAATCATTCCTAAAGTCCTAAATCCAAAATAAATCATTACAAATCAAGAATCATGCCAAAATCCACCAAAATATTTCAAAATTCCAAAAATCCCTTCTCATGAAGGTAAACCAAACCAAGGACAAGCCATGAAACCACTCCTAAGCCATAGATAAGCCATGAGAGCCATGCCACATCATCAATCTATTATTAGAAAGAGGCTAAACCACTTTCAATTATCCTTAAGATTCTCTTAACCCTTCCCATGAATCAATCTAACCCATGTTTATTGAAATCTCTTTGGATAGAGACCTCACCATGATAAT
>NW_018241216.1:0-418 GCF_001263595.1 Phalaenopsis equestris
ATTTTTTAAAACTAATTTTCAAAACCAAAAAAAAAATTTAAAAAAACTAAAAATAAAAAAAAAATGTTATTTCGAGTGTTTTACCTTTTGCATGTGTAGTTAAGGTTCTGAAAGTTTTAATACGTGATACACCAAAAGAATGTGCAATTTTGTGTATACATTTTATACTTAAATTTGGTGATATTGCACTTTAAAGAATGATATTTTCATGTTTTGTTGTAGGTGTATTGATTTTAGGCATTTAGAGAAAAAAGTATCAACAAGGAGGAAATTTGGAGTCAGAATGGAGCTTTTCAGCATCCTGGTGCAAAAGGCGCCATTATACAGAGAGCTGGTGCCAGGGGAGCCAGAAACTGGCACCAGAGGTGCCATTTTACAGAGAGGTGGTGCCAGAAGCACTAGACGTGCCAAAATCTAG
>NW_018241217.1:0-728 GCF_001263595.1 Phalaenopsis equestris
AACCCCACACCAAAAATAGTGCCGACAATGATCAAAGAAATCAGAGATATTATCAATTGCATTCATGACATTTTGTACCTCCTTCTCTAATTTCTTGCATTCAGAGACTTGTCAGGAATTAAGGGTTGAACTGGCAGTGAATTATGAGATGATTGATCTGCTATAATGGCATTGTCATTTTCATCTTCAAAAGCTGGGAATCTCTCAGTTGGGTCCAAAGGCTTCCAAGGTAAAAGTACCTTTTCCCAATTTTTGTAGGACACTTGGAACTGACTGTAAAGTGATAAAATTGTGGAAGGGTTTCCAAGCCCATAAGTTGATACATGAATGATCAGGCCCAAAACCGACTTCACAATTATTGATCCAATGTCGATCAGCAGTCCCCTTTGGATGCAGTAATTCAAAATGGCACTTTCTTTAAAAACTTTACCGATCTTCATTGTCGGTAATAGTTTTGCAGAAATGATTTCCCAGTAGTCAGTTTCGTCTGTTAAATATTGGTAAATTTCATTCATCCGGTTTTTTGTCGGGACGAAATTGGAACAGTGGCAGATAGGAACGTTCTCTATCATGTATAATTCATTGATTCGTGCAGGAGTGAAAGTGATCCATCTATCTCGCACATAAACAACTCCTTGATTGATTCCATGTAAATTTGTATAAAATTCATTTACCACAGGAACCACCTCGACGGCGGTAGTGTAGCACAACACTTCCCATCTTCTCCG
>NW_018241217.1:867-2208 GCF_001263595.1 Phalaenopsis equestris
GCATTCTGGGATTATCAGGGGAATTGGATGCCATAGGAATGAAATTGGTGGAGTTTCACTTCATTTTGGGGGGGAAATATGAACTAGGAATCAAATTTCAAAGTTTAAAAGGATAACTCCCGCCCAAAAACTATTAAAAAAGCCATTTATGCCCAAAAACTGCAAAAAACTGCCATTCAAACCCAAGTACCCAAAAACTGCCAAAAACTGCCATTTAAACCCAAGTAACCGCCATCTTGCCGGTCTCGCCGTCAATGAGGTCGAGGGCACTGTCGGCAAGCTTCTGCATTAATTTTGCCTGAACTCTTGGGAAAAACCCGCCGTCGGCGGCGTCGGCGCCCAAGGCAAAAATTTCACAGTTTCGCTCTAGTCCGAATGCGTTCCAATTTTTCTCTATGGATCCAATTTTTAAGATAATTCAAGCGTAAATAAAAGTAGTAGAGCTTAATACTACCACAAACTAATGATAATTTCAAATACAAACTACTATAATCACAGTAAAAGTAAAGATAGTTATGGGTTGCCTCCCATAAAGCGCTTGGTTTAACGTCGTCAGCCCGACCTATTCAGGTGTCATTCAGGTTGACTGATCATTAAAACCTCTTTAAAATTTGGTCTTTTACCCTCAAAATATGGTTTTAATCTGTGTCCATTTACGTTAAATTTATTTCCCATCTTCTGATCTTCAATTTCAATAGCTCTGTAAGTATAAACTTGAGTCATTGTAAAGGGTTCTAACCAACGAGACTTCAATTTCCCAGGGAATAATTTCAGCCTAGTGTTGTAAAGTAAAACTATTTTTCCTAGTTCAAAGTTCTTTCAGTTAATGTTCTGATCATGCCATAACTTTAGTTTTTCCTTATAAATTCTATCGTTATCATAAGACTCATTTCTTAATTCTTGTAATTCATTTAATTGTAACAATCTCTTCTTACCAGCATCTTTCAAATTATAATTGAATTCTTTAATCGCTCAATATGTTTTTTGCTCCAATTCTACTGGTAAGTTACAAGTCTTTCCAAAAATCAGTCTGTAAGGAGTCATTCCAATAGGAGTTTTATAAGCAGTCTTGTAAGCCCATAATGCATTATACAGTCTAGTGACCAATCTACTGTACTAGGGTTTACAGTCTTTTCAAGTATTTGTTTAATCTATCTATTAGAAACTTCAGCTAATCTACTGGTTTGAGGATGATAGGCAATAAAGATTCTATGAATAATATTAAACTTTTCTGCCAATCTTTGAATATATTTAATCCTAAAATGGGATCCTCCGTCAGTGATAATCATTCTAGGCATTCCGTATCTAGTGAAAATATTTTTCATTAAAAATCTTGAAACA
>NW_018241217.1:2551-4678 GCF_001263595.1 Phalaenopsis equestris
TCAGTTTCTTCATAAGGTACACATCTCCTCATAATAAGAATTTACATTGTTTATATAAATAAGGCTCATCCCTGCATATCTTTTTTTACATATTTACCATCCAAATCTTTCATATCACATAGAAAATTGAGGTCTGGGTGTTGGATATGTTAATACATAGAAACTGAGTGGTACATATGTAAGACTTCCAAAAAATTAAAGAAAATAATACATAAAAAGCAATTTTTGTAATTTCATTGTCAGTGTTAGATGATACATGATTTTCTAATCTCGACAAATGATCAGCAATTTGATTATCAGTTCCCTTTCTATCAATAACCACAAGATCAAATTCTTGCATAAAAAATATTCATCTAATTAACCTTGGTTTGTCATCCTTCTTTTACAACAATTATTTAATAGCAGAGTGATCAGTGTGCACAACACATTTAGCTCCAATTAAATAAGATCTAAATTTATCTAAAGCATATACAATGGCCAGTAACTCTTTTTCAGTAACAGTATAGTTAATTTGTGCATCATTAAGAGTTTTACTAGCGTAATATATAACTCTAAAACTCTTTTCATACCTTTGTCCAATAACAAATCCAATAACATAATCACTAGCATCACACATCAGTTTAAATGGTTTCTCCCAGTTAGGTGAAACTATAATAGGGGTTGTGATTAATTTTTCCTTTAATAACTCAAAGGCATTTAAACAGCTTTCAGTAAATTCAAATTTCTTGTCATTTTCTAAAAGTTGGCATAGAGGTTTGGTAATTTTTTAAAAATCTTTAATAAAACGCCTATAAAATGCAACATGTCCAAGAAAAATCCTAACCTCTCTTATATTAGTAGGAGGTGTTAGTTTAGATATAACTTAAATTTTTGCAGGGTCTGCTTCCATACCCTCTTCCAAAATTTTATGCCCTAACACAATTCCTCATGTAACCATAAATTGACATTTCTCCCAATTCATAACCAAATTAGTTCTTTCGCATAACTCCAAAACTTTTTCAAGGTAATTTAAGCATGTGTCAAATGATGTTCCAAATACAGAGAAATCATCCATAAATACTTCTAATCCATCATCAATTAATTTACTAAATATGAACATTATACATCTTTGGAATGTTGCATGTGCATTACATAATCTAAAAGGCATTCTTCGAAAAGAAAATGTTCCAAAAGGACTAGTAAATGTTTTCTTTTCTTGATCCTTAAGAGCAATAGAAATTTGATAGTAACCAGTATATCCATCTAAAAAATAAAAATATTTGTTCCCAGCAAGTCTATCTACTATTTAGTCTAAAAAGGGTAAAGGGAAGTGATATTTCCTTGTGGCAGTGTTTAATTTTCTATAATCAATGCAAATACGTTACTTTATATTGTTCATCTAATATAATTCTGTGCATACAGATTGAAGGACTGATTCCCTTAATATCAGCTAAGGCCCAACCAAAAGCTTTCTTATATCTTTTCAATGTATCTAATAGTCTTTGCTCTTGCACATCATTTAATTTTGAAGATATAATAACAGGTAATGTAGATGAGTCTCCTAGAAACACATAATTCAAGTGGCTAGACATTACTTTCAACTCAAGTTCAGGTGGTTTTATAATTCATGGAAATAGATTCTTATCAGCATTTTCTGTAATATCCAACATCTCAAATATTTCCTGAACATAATTTAATTCTTCATTTTCTAATGCATCTAAAATAACTTCATCACTTTCTTCAAATTGTTCTTTCTCTTCAAAATGTTCTTTAAAATGTTCTTTCAATAGATGTTCACTAATTTCCATGCAAAAACATTCATTATCTCTTTCAATAGCAGAGCATTTCATAGATTTCACAATGTTAAAAGTTACCTATTGATCATTAACTCTCATAGTTAATTCTCCTTTTTGAACATCTATCATAGCTTTTCTAGTAGCTAAAAATGGTCTCCCTAAAATGATAGGTATTTGTTTATCTTCCTCCATATCTAAAATAATGAAATTCACAGGAAAGATAAATTTATCAACTTTTACTAACACATCTTCTATAACTCCCTTAGGATATGTAACTGAACGATCTGCTAACTGAAGAGTTACAGAAGTAAGTGAGATTTCTCTTAATCCTAATCTTTTGAAAATTGATAGA
>NW_018241217.1:4859-6553 GCF_001263595.1 Phalaenopsis equestris
AATATCTTTCATAAATTTCACATAATTGGGCATTTGGTCTAAAGCTTATACGAAGGGAATGTTTACCGTTAACTTCTTAAGAAGTTCAAAAAATTTGGAAAATTATTTATTCTATTTGTATTGCTTCAATCTTTGAGGAAACGGTGGTGGAGGTTTCTCCACAGTAATTTTCATTTGTGTAAATGGATATTCTAAATATGGGTACTCATGACCCTTTTCTTTTTCAGTATCCACTTTTTCTTTTTCAATTTTTGTTTCTTTTTGCACCCCTGTTTCCAATTCCTTTCCACTTCATAATTTTATTGCTTTGATTTATTCTTTCCTTAATCTTTAGGATTTAGTTCCACAGTACTCGAAAAAGTTCCTAATGTTCGGTTACTAAGCGCAGTAGCGATATGCTCTAATTGGTTTTCAATATTCTTAATAGAAGTTCCTTGATTTTGCAATTGATTTCCTTGAATTTGTAATTGATTTCCTTGATTCTAATATTGTTGACCCATGTTTAATATCAGCTCTTCTATAAACAACTTCTTCCTTAATTTGAGTGTTACTGTTAAATCCTGGGGGATAAGAAGGTCTATAGTTTACATTTTCTTTATTTGATGAATTTCCCAATGGGTTCACTTGGTTGTTTGCCCATTGTTGATTTGTACCATTGTTGATTTGTAGAAGAATTGTTACTCCAATTAAAATTTGGATGATTCTTCCAACCTGGGTTATAATAGTTTGAATAAGGGTTGTTAGCTCTATTAATAGCATTTAAAGTCTCATATGAAAGTTTAACATCCACAAATTTCCCAGATGAATTCTCTTCCATCATAGGAGATGTTGGAGAATAATTCATCCCATAATGATCTAATTTCTTTGATATTGTAGCAATCAGCAAGGCTAACATAGATATTGCATAAGAATCATGGATACTACTCTATTAATAGCATTTAAAGTCTCATATGAAAGTTTAACATCCACAAATTTCCCAGATGAATTCTCTTCCATCATAGGAGATGTTGGAGAATAATTCATCCCATAATGATCTAATTTCTTTGATATTGTAGCAATCAGCAAGGCTAACATAGATATTGCATAAGAATCATGGATACTAGCTACTCTTTTAAGATTTACCCGTTCAGAGGGCCATTGAAATATGTTGGTAGCCATCTCTTCTATTAATGAATAAGACTCATCAAAAGGTTTTGACATTAAAGAACCACCAGCCGCAACATCTATAATCAATCTAAGATATCCCACTAATCCATTATAATAAGTTTGAATTATTAACCAATCTGGTAATGAATGATGAGGGCATTTCTTAAGAAGATATTTAAATCTCTCCCAAGCTTTGTATATTGACTCTCCATCAATTTGACAGAACGATGTTATTTCCTTTCTAAGTTTAGCAGTTTTGGATGGAGGGAAATATTTGGATAGAATTTTCTGTGACAGTTTTCCCCAAGTGCTAATAGATCCTGGTGCTAACAAGTTTAACCACATCTTAGCCTTATCCCTCAGTGAAAAACGAAAAAGTCTAAGTCTAACAACATTGTTTGAGACTGTCATATTTAAAAGTAGCACACAGTTCTAAAAAACTAGCAAGATGTAAGTTAGGATCTTCATTTAGTGTACCTCTGAATTGATTATTCTGTACCATTTGGATAATAGCAGGTTTAAGCTCAAATGAATTAGCAGCTACATCA
>NW_018241217.1:6728-7511 GCF_001263595.1 Phalaenopsis equestris
AAGTGAATTTCATCTGTTGTAGGATTTGCATAATCTCGTAGGGGTCTAGGTTGGTGTTCATTCTCTATTCCTTGATTGTTCATGTTGTTCTCCATTGTATCAGAATTTCTAGGTTCTCTTCTCAATCTTCTAATCTTTCTAACAGTATGTTCTAATTCTGAATCGTAGGGTATAATATTTTCAGGTCCAAATTCACGCATACAATTTGAAATTAGTACACAGTAATATAATTAACTAAATATAAAAATAAGTTGCAATTCAAGTAAAAATTTTCGAATAATCCTAATTTATCTGTTACTCACTCCACGACAACAGTGCCAAAAACTTGACAGCGACTTTATATATACTTAAAAATATAAGATAAATATGGACATAATAAATATTCAATAATTGTAAAGTCACACTTATCAACACAAGTATGCTTATCGCTCAAGTAATATAGAGCTCTAATGGAGTCCTAGATATCGATCCCACAAGGAGTAAGTTTAGAACTACGAACTAAGATTTTAGAAAAAAGCAATACTTTAATTACAACAATGAAGTTCAAATTGCTTATCTGTCACAAATAGAAAATTGAAATAAATATGTAATTTTAATAGTATTAAATAACTAATGATACTAATAAAGGTTTAATTATGATATTCAATATATAAGAAAACATCCTTCTCCTTGTCAAGAAATTATAGTGAATGGATAAAGTGAATCAGTTCAAATTATATTGTGCCAAATAGGAGCATTCCTATTCTTTACCCTTTGGTTCAGGCATAAAGAACATTGACTAAT
>NW_018241217.1:7580-11532 GCF_001263595.1 Phalaenopsis equestris
CTGAATCTTGGATGTAATCTTCACTTTAGTTGTAAAACTGAATATATTTTAACAAATCAATTGACCTGATTGAAAGTAAATTAAGATCGAAGTGAAAAGATCATCACAATTTCTTAAACATTTTCATGGCTTTACCAATTCAAATCACCATTTCATAAATCTCGAGACAAGAAGAAAGACAGAGAAAACTACTCAGATCTCATGAGGAAAACACAATAAAACTCAGAATTCATATATAAAATCAAAGTCATACAAACTAAAACAATAAATAAACTTATCTCTACTTTCTCCCCAAGAACACTCTTTGAAGTTCCTCTAAATCTCTTCCTTTCTTTACAGCGCACAGAATTCCTCTTCGAAGCAGCAAGGAGGAAGAAATCTCTCACTTTTCCTCCACTCTTACAATCCCTCGAAGAATTCCTCACAATTTGGACTCTCTACACTTGTTTCACACTTCAATTTTGAGTCTCTCCCCCTCCAGACCATGTAGAATCTTCTTAATTTTCGACCAAAACATTCATTTCAAGTTGTGTATGAGCTTTCCCAAGAGCTGCCTAAGCATCCCTTCAAAATTTGGCCTTATCCAAAGCTAGATTGGGCATACCCGCCGAGCTCACCATCGGCAGCCTCGAGGGTATCGTCGGCGATCGTCGGCGGACCTTCTTAATGAAATAATTCTAGAGTCTCGGGAAAATCTCGCCGTCGGCGGGGTCGATGGCGCCGTCGTTTTGGCCCTTTTCGCTCCAAATTCGCTCATTTTTGCATCTTTTTGCTCCAATGACCCTAATTCATCATTCCTGCAACAAATCATCAAAAATACCTTTATTTAAACTATAATTTCATCAAAAATAATATAAAATAGGTATGAAAATCTCAACATATTTTTTTCTGGTCGCTAGGCTAGACCAAACCCAAGATTTGGTTCTTTGCACCCACTTGGACCCATGTACTAAATGTGATCTAACCCCCCTAAACCAACCAAATTAACTCCACCCCAGCCATTAGTTGACCCCTAGGACTGAGCCAAAACACCTCTAACCACCTAAAATTAAGCCATGGAACAAAGGTCCCCCAAATTAAGGGATCTCATTCCCAAAAATACACATGCTAAATACACATGCTTAAGATAAAAACACATTTGCATTAAATTGTTGTGATGGATTCCTCAATTGCTGTGACATATCCCCCTAGGCTCCCTGAGCGCATACTCACCTCCCCATAGTCGGCCGACCAGCCTAGTGGCCAGAAAAGCTCAAAATCAAGAGCCGCCCCCATCGGACTTCACCCAAATCAAGCCTAGAGGCCAGCTCAGCCAAATTGAGTTGTAGAGCTTCTGCCCTCGACCTAAGGACCACATTACACCTCCTAATTGGCCATGACAGCCACCATAACCCCATTTTTTATAAAAGGCCACCTCCACGGCCATTAAACCAAGTGCTGAAAATCTCTTGGAGAGAGTCCTGAAATCACACACACAGAGCCTCTTTGAGACCTCCTCAGTGCAACCCAACCACCACATTGCCTTGAATCCCCTTGCTGGAGTTCAATTTTGAGTTTAAAACCTTGCCGGAAACCAGGATAGAGCCCAATATATCTCCACAGTCCACCAAACCTAAATTAACTTCACCCACACCTTCACAATAATGAAAGAGGAAGAAGCCCCATCAATTTTTTCTTGCACAGAGCCCCTAGTATAGACTTCAATCAACACCTAATATCAGTCTTGATCAAAATCACACCTATGCCTTACACCACAGCAAGAGGCTTAATCCCTAGCCTCCTTGGGCCTCAATGAATGTGATGAGCACCTCTAATTAAAGCTTCCCTCCTTAGAGCGAAGGTATAAAACTTCTCTCCTCTCGAGCCTATTTTGATTCTACATTTTATTAGGCTTAATTTAATTGCATGATTACCTTATGGATGTGTTTGTATAACTTAGAAGAGTCTATAGGATCAAACCCAAAGTGATTTGATTGAGTATAGGCTGAGATCTTAGGGTTTTAGGACGGTCACGAGATCATTCTATCAGGGATGATGACGGGGAACCGTTTAATCAAGCATGTATCAAATGGACGGAGGAGATCAAGTTGGATAGCGTAGCGCTTCGAAACATAAACCGTAGGCCGAGTCAGCAGCTACGTGGATGGCGGCATCCAACCAGAGCGTTTCACGCGTGCCTTCGAAGCTGCCTAGGATCTAGTCAGCACGCGCTGTTTAAAAAGATAAATAGGGATTTTTCCTATTTATTTAAATAGCCCTAACTTCAAAAATTCATAACTTTGTGTAGAAAAATCACAAAAATAAAATAAAAATACACTCTTGCTCAGTGAACGGAGGAGAACAATGTAAAAAAAATTTCAAGTACATTTGATGCATATTTTATTTTTTAATAATTAAAAATTATTTTGAGTCATTTGATTCTCCATGCATATTGACACATCACCTTGACTTGAAATTTTAGCATGTTGTAGCCTCTGTCAAGGGAAACATCATCTAATTTTCCAAAGTTAGAGGAGGTTCTTAGAAAGAGATCCATATTTTTCAAGTTTTGGCACATTATTTTCTTAAGATAATCATTGAAATTAGCATGTTAATTAGAAATTTCCAAGAAATTTTTCAAAGGTCCACCATGACCAGAGAAGCTTTTGAAAATAATTTCATGGGTCAAGTCATTTAAAATGTACTTAATTTTCATGAACACTAAATCATCAAAAAAATTAATTTTGGAAAATATAAACATTTAAATGACTTGATTTTTTATTTTCACTATGGTTCCTGATCCAGAAAACTCACCATAAAAATTTTAAAATATTTTGAGTTCATTTGATAACTTAAGTTGATTTTTAAAGATAAACATTACTTTTGGGACTTAAATGTTTTTTAAAAATCAAAATACAACTCAAAAAATTATGAAACTTGATTTTTTGAGTTCTCTGTGATCTAAAATACCTAAAAATAAAATAATATTTAAAATAAAAACTTGATTTTTAACCTATTTTAAATATTTAAATAATTAAAAATCCCTAAAAATCACAAAAATAATAAAACTCATTAAAATGTTTTAAATTTCTCGCTAAGCACTTAGGAACAATCAAAATATTTTTCCTGACTTTCTAAATAAAGATATGGAATTTTAAAGCTTAAAAATGATTTTTAAGGCCTAAAAATGAGTTTTCATTAAAATAACTCCAATATATCAAATAAAATTCAGAAAAATATAAAATCTTCTCCTTTGAGTTCTCTGACCTCAGGGAGACTTTTCAAAAATATAAACTTAATTTTCTCCATTTAAGATATTTTATATTTAATAAATACCCCAGAATTTAAAATAATTCTTAAAATTGTTAAAATAATTCTTAAAATTCACCTAAATTTCAAAAAATCATGAAATTTGGTCCAAAGGCTTCTCTGGTCCAGCTCTACCTCCAGTAAAAATTTTAAGGGATTAGGAGTCACCTTGGTCAAGTTAGAAATTTTCTTTGAAAAATCCTATTTTTTCATGAAAATAATCATATAAATTAAATTGAATTTTGAATGAATGAGGTAGGATAAAAATTTAAAAGTCACATTTTCTCCTCTTATGTCTTAATTGACCCATGAATGAGGTAGGATAAAAATTTCAAAGTCATTTGAATTGAATTTGCTAAATTATGAAGTGATAGCGTCTTAGGGGCAAATGTGTAATTTTGGAGATTTAGCCTTAATTAACATTTAGGCTTAATTCAAGGAGGGAAATGGGTAACCTCTGATCTTAATCAATTTATTTGATGTTTGAAACACACGAGGTTAATTGGTAGAAACCAATCTCACTTTCTTAATTGAAAAAGTTAAGTTAATAAATTCCTAAATTATTAAAATTTGGAAGCTTATTAAAATAAAATGAATCTAGGACTTAGGGGTATGACTTTTGAAGTCAACAATTAATCAATTTAATACCCCTATTTTAATTTTC
>NW_018241217.1:11542-17707 GCF_001263595.1 Phalaenopsis equestris
GAATTATTAAGCAACATAATAAGTTTAAAAGAACTCGAGATTTTCCACCAGGCAGCGAGAGAGTAGCACAGACCCGCTTCTTTCTCTAGATCTGTTTGATACCTCGGAGGTCTACTAAACTTAATGTGTTTTGCTTAACAAAATCATCCTTAACTGAACTCCTAAGGACTCACCAAGATATGACATAATGCTAGGAAAACTACCAAAACATTTCTTTTTCCTGCTCTCCATAAATGCCTTAACAAGCATTTTAAGTTTCAGGTGGTGGAACGAGACGACTCGCCAGATATACTTTTACAGTTTTTCCGCATTGTTTTTCTTGTACTTTCATACTGTATTTTTATACCTGCAAATTTGCATGCTAAACAACAATCTCACCCTGCATGAAAACTAAAGCCATCAGGATAGCCACATACCCAAAACCAAAATCAAAACTAAAATTAACCAAGATAAAACTCACTGTACATTCAAAATATAAAACAACTCAAAATTTAATCACAAACTTCACACAAAACTACAACTTCAACTAAATTAAGATATCTCTATCAGATGATCAAGAATCCCTTAGAGGAGTCCTCAGACGAGGTAACCTAAGGTTGCTAACGAGGCTTCCCACGGTCTAAATGAAATTTTGGAACTCATTAAGTTGAGTTTAATAAATTCATTTGGACAAAGTGAATCCATTAGAAAATAGTGTTACCGGAACGAGGTAACCGTAGGATCCTAATCGGTGTCACTCTAATCAATATAAAATTTTTAAGAACTTCAACCATAAGGCCACCTGATTTGAAATTATAACTTGACACACTAGAAAACTCAAACTCGTCGCAGCGAGGAGCTTGGAGCTAGCATGGAGGGCAGCAGGGCAGCACACATGGAGGGCAGCACAGCCATCTTCAACAACAAAACCTATCTTCCCCAGCTAAACCAATCTTCCTCCATTATATATAAACAACAAAGCCATAGGACTTCCAGGGATTTCTTATGCAACGTAAATCCTCACCTTATCTTTAGGCATTTGTATAGCCCTGTTATACAATATAAGCCCTAACTCGTCTTAGGATTCCGAGGTTATCATTTGTCACAACCTAAATCCTCACATCTCTCAGGCTATTTGTGTGATCATTTCACACGAATGTAAGCCCTAAATAATAAAATTAGCAGGATGAAACACTTAAGTTTTTCTCCTTAAAACTGAAGCCAAACTTTAGGACAGCTTAGGAAGTCACTGGGGTTCTCCTCTGGATCTATGACATCCCCTAGTTCTTCCTCCTTTGGATTCTACAATAAAATATTCCAAATTTGAACCAATCCCCTTTCACACATCTACGTCCGATCTCATTGAAGAGTCCTACCCTTTGAAATTCCTTAAAGATAATATTTTCTGATTTTTATCGATAATCTTCTTAGGTGACTTTGGTCATTTAAGATGTAATTAACTAAAGGGGCTTGCCCTTATAGGAAGCATGTCCGAACCGAGCTTAAAATAAATCCTACTTAATCCTTTATATTAAATAAGGGAAATTATCGGCAAAAAAAAAGGTTTCACAATGGTTTTGCAGACCTGACAAACGTCATACTTTTTTTAGTTTATTTGATCGAGCCTCATCCTCAAGTTTTGTGTTTATTCTTGTGTTTATCCTTCGGGATAGATACAGGGTTTGAAGTATAGTGCTCTTTAACTATGAAAAATATAAATATGGGGTCAGTTTTATTTCATACTTTTTTAAACTTCAACGACCTTCCGAGGCGGGCAACAGGATTTTGATTCCAGTGACTGACAGCTTCTTACGGGCAACTCTCCACCAACACCAAAAATAGCACCGACAGCTTCTGGCAACTCTGCCGGGGATAGGTTTTTCTTTCCATACAAATTAAGAGATATTATTCTCACACATCAGTAATGTGTACATATCCCTTGTAGACCAAATTTCCCTTCTTCTGTTGGCATACTCTACCCATTTCTATCTTGGGAAGGTACAACTAACTCCTTGGACTTCAGGGCTAGCTGTTCAACCATCTTCGAACAGAGGGGTTCAGAAGGCCATTAAGGATTCCCTAAATTTTCCTGTGGGTTTGGACCCCCAATAGGAGTGTCGGTCACAGTTTGGACCCCCAATAGGAGTGTCGGTGGACTACTTCCACCTGGACATTTTCTGTCAATAAATAGGTCTCGCACTGGGCCCTAAAATACTTCACATCTCCCTTCCAAATTTGATTTGCTATTCCACAAATTAAACAAAATCATGTTGTGCTGCACGCACTTTAAAATTTTCTTACATTAATTAAATTTTTACACCTCTTAATTTTACTTAAACAAGATTTTAAAATACCCATAAATTAAGACCCGCCCGGTCTATAGATCAACCTCTACTTTCAGTGCTTGCACTAAAAATTACGAGGTTTTTGGTCATATAGCTAACCCCAAAACTTTGTGGTTTAAAGCCTGTTGTGATGACCTACCCAACGCTAACTTTTTCCTGCAATCTGCCAATGAGCCATGAAGCCCGTAACCTCGCTCCTATCAATAAATTTGGAGCTGGATTTCAAGATCTCGAGGTCATCCTCAGGAAAGTCCTGTTTGTGGTAATGAAGATTGCCGCTCCAGAGATACAAGAGCTGTCTATAGAATTCAATCTGAACTGCCTTCAGGACTTCCCTGCTTGCAAGAAGGCTAAAGCTACTTCCGACACAACATCCGTCAAACCCGCTAGCCCCGCTGCTGCTAAGGGGAAAGAAGTAATGATTGTTGAGGATCCGACTAAGGGATTAACTGTCTCACCACCCGTGTTTGAAATCCGATCAAGTTCGAGGACTGTATCGCTGAACCAAACTCAAAGGAGGAACCCTAATAGAAAAGTTTGGAGGACCATCAAATCCCAGGCTCCTAAGAAGACACCCGTTGAGAAGGAGCCTCATCAATTTGAAGAAGTGTTACCGGAAATTTATCCACTCCTGCGAGGAAGAAGATTCCATCCTCTGACGGATACCGAGAGGTATGAGAATATCCGAAGGTCAAAGGATCGTATTCAAAGGATCGTTGCCGCATTACCGTCACTTCATGGACACCGTGAGGAGAGAAAGAAGTACACTCCAATCACTCGAATTAGTGCAGTTTTTAGAAGGCTTGCTACCAAAGAGAGATGTTAGATTAGTGAGTTACTTAAACGAGTGGGAGAAACAATTTCTCCTCACATGAAGAATGAAATTTTAAAGGGCGTCAAATCCGCCAGACAATCCTGCAAAACAACTGGAGTGCCACTTACTCGCATCCACGTTTGGTTCCGTTTAGGGAACAGAGTTGATACCGAAATGATTACTACTGATTATACTACCACCAGGACCGCAAGCCGTCGATCAGCTAAGTCGATACTGGGTCTGAAGATCTTACCCATCACTCGTTATGAAGATATTTCTACAATCCCAAAGGCAAAGACAAGACACTTACCTGGAACTGTAGCCGGTCGACACTTACCTGGCACTGTAGCCGGTCGACACTATGGGAAGCTTGCTTTCCCTCGACATACAGATGTTTCTACTAAGATGATCCATCCTGAGAAATCATCGTCAAAAAAGAAAAAGGTATGTATACCCAAGGTCGCCGCACCGATACAGTCCAGTGAGCCCGCAGGACAGGAAATGAATCCATGATCTGAGATATCTAATATCGTCGCAGCAATAGCCAGTGAGATGGAGGAACAAGTAGAGGATGTCCATCCGGGGCCTCCAGATCTTAAAGCAATCAAGGAATCGATGATTGAGAAAAAAGTTGAGAAACTTAGGATTGATATTTCTGAGTTGGCTCGAGAACATGGAGTTTCCGTCGATAGCAATAATGAAATTTTTTATTACAATAATTACCTGGAGGAGGATTTCAAGGATGTCCATGTGATCGAAACCAGAGCCACCACATCTGTGCGCGAGTCTCAACCTCAAACCAAAGAGAACGCCGTAGATGAGCTACGTAGGGTTATCATCCTAAGGGATGAGCAGGTTAGACTACTGGAGAAAAGGATCGAAGAGATGACTGCAGCTATGACCGCCAAGGCCACCATTTAGGGGCAATCTCAAGCACTGCAATTGGCTTCTCTAGAGATTAATTAGCTAGAAATCATACACATTATAGATGAAAGAAGCGAGGCTACTTCAGTAAATAAAGATAAGCAACCGAAGAAAGATTCTCCATCAAGTGTCATGCCTGAAAAGGAGTTCAAGCAAATGGTTGAACAAGTGCAGGACGCCTTAGCCCAATCCAAGGGCGGCACATCAATTTTGAAGGGTAGACCTTACCCGGAGGAGTTCGATGCCGTGCCTTTCCCCAAGGGTTTTGTGGTCCCAAACTTCAAGATATTTGATGTGACTGCAAATCCCAGACAGCACATAGTGCATTTTCAAGCCAGTTGTGGCAACACGAGAAATGATGAAGCTCTACTCTGTCAGCAATTCGTCAGCAGCTTGTCAGGAATTGCTTTCGACTGGCTCGCTGACTTGCCTAACGGGCCAGTTAAAATATTTTCTGAATTAGAACAACTATTTATGAAAAGGTTTGTCGGGGCACAACACCATGTGTCTATTAGTGAGCTCATGATGGAAAAGAAAAATCCTATAGATACTTTGGTAGACTATATTTTGAGGTGGAGAAAACTTAGCATGAAATGTGAACCTCAACTGGAAGAACACCATGTGATTGAAATTCTACTCAAGAGCATTCATGCGCCAGTAGCTTTCATGCTTAAGGGACTCACCATCAAATCCTTCGAGAATCAACTCAGTAAATCCAACAGTCTTCAAGAGGAAATAAAGCACATGGAGGAAAAGAAATCACGAGTAGTAGCGATTATCGACAAAGGAAAGCAGTCGATAAAGATATATGCAGAAGAACATCGCCAGTCCCTCAAAAACATAATAATCAATCCAACCAGTGGCCGCCTCAAGAAGGAGCACCTTGGACGGGGGATAAAAGAATGCAGGGGATAAAAAGATATCCCTGTTGGAGCGACAGAAAGTTGTGTATTCCTTCAAGGATGAAGCTATACCTAAAATATTTAGGAGTCTGATGAAGAAACCAGAATTCAAACTGTCGGATCCAAAGAAACCCGAAGAGGTGGATAAGAAGAATGAACCAAATTATTGCCCATACTACCGGTAGCTTGGGCACACTATAGAAAAATGATTCATCTTTAAAGAGTGGCTCGGGAAGAACCTCAAGGAATGGAATATAACAATCCCGAAAGAATATTTAAAAGAACTCGAAAAAGGTTCCATAAACATGATTTCAGCTGAGTCAATCTCCCCAATTGATCCGTATGTCGGAATAGATGGATGGAGTACAACTTGGGATGAACTCAAGAGGGTCCTTAATCAAATATAGAATTCATTAAAATAAGCTTCTACGAATACCAAAGAAAAATGGAATGAAGTTTGGAGTAAATCATCCAAGAAAATACTGAAAAAGATCTAGTCTATATCAAAACAAGCCTCTATTCAGAGTCCGCAACATACCAAGCCCGAGATGAAGATTTCATCAGGAGAGTCGTCATCATCAAGAACAAAGAACAAGAAGAAAAAAAGCGTCACTACAAAGATTATTAGCACGGGGGGTAGGATAGGGGCTACCTCTACTAGATTGGTTGTCTCGTATTTGGGGAAGAAATCCTCGAACCCCTGACTTTGTATGATTATCTTTTTGTCCCTCCGAGATCTTATGAATATAGTGATTGTGATTTTGGCTACGTTTTAACTATTTCTGGTGATAACGTAACTGATTATGACCGATCTAGCTTCAATCTTGATCCCCAAAATGATCCTCAAATCGTACTCGAGTCCGATGAACTCATTGTCAAGTCCAAAGAAGACATTAATAATACCGCTTACGATAGCACAAATAACGAGGAGCCAATTCTCAAGCATCATGGTACACCGCTCTCCATCAACTTAGATCTTTCCAAGGAAGAGGAAAGATGCCAGAAGATTCAACAATGATATCTCAAGAGGAAGAAATTACGGAAGTTCACTTAAGGAGCGGAAAAGTGTTATCACCAAGAGCAGCTCCAACAAACAAAGGAAAATAGATAATGACTCGAGAAGAGATACCCCCACCTCCACCAGTGGAAGAACCACATGATCAAGAAAAAATCAAAGGATCATACAAAGTGGATTACAATG